>NW_027514258.1:0-84683 GCF_048772815.1 Callospermophilus lateralis
TGAATTTGGAACTCTAAATCCAACATGGATTGTAGTAGCTCTTTGAAACTTGACAAAATAAAGGAGATCTCAGTTTTGTCTCTATGGTTTGTTTCCTCTTCATGTAGCCCTAGGCACAGACTGTAGAAAACCACTTTCATTGAGAGGGGTTGCCAAGCTTCTAAGAAATAACGAGTTTCCGAAATATCAGCAAATATTTTTTCACCCAGTCTTGATGATACTTGGTGGTAATGATCAGTACACAGTACCCACTTGGCTCACCAAATTTTGTTGTTCTAGGTTGAAGCGTTCGTCTACAGTAGCCGTTTTATATTTAGGTTTCTCTCTGTTCTCTCATATATAGATAGATGAATTTGGAACTCTAAATCCAACATGGTTTGTAGGAGCTCTTTGAAACTTGACAAAATAAAGGAGTTCTGAGTTTTGTATCCATGGTTTGTTTCCTCTTCAAGTAGCCCTAGGCATCGACTGTGGAAAAGCACTTTCATTGAGAGGGGTTGCCAAGCTTCTAAGAAATTACGAGTTTCCAAAATACCAGCAAATATTTTTTCACCCAATCTTGATGATACTGGTTGCTAATGATCAGTACAAAAATCCACTTGGCTCACCAAATTGTGTTCTTCTAGGTTGAAGCGTTCGCCTACAGTAGAAGTTTTTATATTTAGGTTTCCCTCTGTTCTCTCCTATATAGATAAATGAATTTGGAACTCTAAATCCAACATGGTTTGTAGTAGCTCTTTGAAGCTTGACAAAATAAAGGAGTTCTGAGTTTTGTCTCTATGGTTTGTTTCCTCCTCAAGTAGCCCTAGGCGCAGACTGTGGAAAAGCACTTACACTGAGAGGGGTTGCCAAGCTTCTAAAAAATAACGAGTTTCCGAAGTACCAGCAAATATTTTTTCACCCAATCTTGATGATACTTGTTGCTAATGATCAGTACACAAATCCCACTTGGCTCACCATATTTTGTTCTTCTAGGTTGAAGAGTTCGTCTACAGTAGCAGTTTTTATATTTAGGTTTCTCTCTGTTCTCTCATATATAGATAGATGAATTTGGAACTCTAAATCCAACATGGTTTGTAGTAGCTCTTTGAAACTTGACAAAATAAGGAGTTCTGAGTTTTGTCTCTATGGTTTGTTTCCTCTTCAAGTAGCCCTAGGCACAGACTGTGGAAAACCACTTTCATTGAGAGGGGTTGCCAAGCTTCTAAGAAATAACGAGTTTCCGAAATATCAGCAAATATTTTTTCACCCAATCTTGATGATACTTGGTGGTAATGATCAGTACACAGTACCCACTTGGCTCACCATATTTTGTTTTTCTAGGTTGAAGCGTTCGTCTATAGTAGCCGTTTTTATATTTAGGTTTCACTCTGTTCTCTCATATAGAGATAGATGAATTTGGAACTCTAAATCCAACATGGTTTGTAGTAGCTCTTTGAAACTTGCAAAATAAAGGAGTTCTGAGTTTTGTCTCTATGGTTTGTTTCCTCTTCAAGTAGCCCTAGGCGCAGACTGTGGAAAAGCACTTTCATTGAGAGGGGTTGCCAAGCTTCTAAAAAATAACGAGTTTCCGAAGTTCCAGCAAATACTTTTTCACCCAATCTTGATGATACTTGTTGCTAATGATCAGTACACAAATCCCACTTGTCTCACCATATTTTGTTCTTCTAGGTTGAAGCGTTCGTCTACAGTAGCAGTTTTTATATTTAGGTTTTCCTCTGCTCTCTCCTGTATAGATAGATGAATTTGGAACTCTAAATCCAACATGGTTTGTAGTAGCTCTTTGAAACTTGACAAAATAAAGGAGTTCTGAGTTTTGTCTCTATGGTTTGTTTCCTCTTCAAGTAGCCCTATGCGCAGACTGTGGAAAAGCACTTTCATTAAGAGGGGTTGCCAAGCTTCTAAAAAATTACGAGTTTCCGAAGTACCAGCAAATATTTTTTCACCCAATCTTGATGATACTTGGTGGGAATGATCAGTACACAGATCCCACTTGGCTCACCAAATTTTGTTCTTCTAGGTTGAAGCGTTCGTCTACAGTAGCAGTTTTTATATTTAGGTTTCACTCTGTTCTCTCATATATAGATAGATGAATTTGGAACTCTAAATCCAACATGGTTTGTAGTAGCTCTTTGAAACTTGACAAAATAAAGGAGTTCTGAGTTTTGTATCTATGGTTTGTTTCCTCTTCAAGTTACCCTAGGCACAGACTGTGGAAAACTACTTTCATTGAGAGGTGTTGCCAAGCTTCTAAGAAATAACGAGTTTCCGAAATACCAGCAAACATTTTTTCACCCAATCTTGATGATACTGGTTGGTAATGATCAGTACACAAATCCCACTTGGCTCACCAAATTGTGTTCTTCTAGGTTGAAGCGTTCTCCTACAGTAGCAGTTTTTATATTTAGGTTTCTCTCTGTTCTCTCATATATAGATAGATGAATTTGGAACTCTAAATCCAACATGGATTGTAGTAGATCTTTGAAACTTGACAAAATAAAGAGATCTCTGTTTTGTCTCTATGGTTTGTTTTCTTTTCAAGTAGCCCTAGGCACAGACTGTGGAAATACACTTTCATTGAAAGGGGTTGCCAAGCTTCTAAGAAATAACGAGTTTCCGAAATACCAGCAAATATTTTTTTCACCCAATCTTGATGATACTTGGTGGTAATGATCAGTACACAGATCCCACTTGGCTTACCAAATTTTGTTCTTCTAGGTTAAAGCGTTCGTCTACAGTAGCAGTTTTTATATTTAGGTTTCACTATATTCTCTCATATATAGATAGATGAATTTGGAACTCTAAATCCAACATGGTTTGTAGTACTCTTTGAAACTTGACAAAATAAAGGAGTTCTCAGTTTTGTCTCTATGGTTTGTTTCCTCTTCAAGTAGCCCTAGGCACAGACTGTGGAAAAGCACTTTCATTGAGAGGGGTAGCCAAGCTTCTAAGAAATAACGAGTTTCCGAAATACCAGCAAATATTTTTTCACCCAATCTTGATGATACTTGTTGATAATGATCAGTACACAGATCCCACTTGGCTCACCAAATTTTGTTCTTCTAGGTTGAAGCGTTCGTCTACAATAGCAGTTTTTATATTTAGGTTTCACTCTGTTCTCTCATATATAGATAGATGAATTTGGAACTCTAAATCCAACATGGTTTGTAGTAGCTCTTTGAAACTTGACAAAATAAAGGAGTTCTGAGTTTTGTCTCTATGGTTTGTTTCCTCTTCAAGTAGCCCTAGGCGCAGACTGTGGAAAAGCACTTTCATTAAGAGGGGTTGCCAAGCTTCTAAAAAATTACGAGTTTCCGAAGTACCAGCAAATATTTTTTCACCCAATCTTGATGATACTTGGTGGCAATGATCAGTACAGAGATCCCACTTGGCTCAGAAAATTTTGTTCTTCTAGGTTGAAGCTTTCGTCTACAGTAGCAGTTTTTATATTTAGGTTTCACTCTGTTCTCTCATATATAGATAGATGAATTTGGAACTCTAAATCCAACATGGTTTGTAGTAGCTCTTTGAATCTTGACAAAATAAAGGAGTTCTGAGTTTTGTATCTATGGTTTGTTTCCTCTTCAAGTTACCCTAGGCACAGACTGTGGAAAACTACTTTCATTGAGAGGTGTTGCCAAGCTTCTAAGAAATAACGAGTTTCCGAAATACCAGCAAATATTTTTTCACCCAATCTTGATGATACTGGTTGCTAATGATCAGTACACAAATCCCACTTGTCTCACCAAATTGTGTTCTTCTAGGTTGAAGCGTTCGCCTACAGTAGCAGTTTTTATATTTAGGTTTCTCTCTGTTCTCTCCTATATATATAGAGATGAATTTGGAACTCTAAATCCAACATGGATTGTAGTAGATCTTTGAAACTTGACAAAATAAAGGAGATCTCAGTTTTGTCTCTATGGTTTGTTTTCTCTTCAAGTATCCCTAGGCATCGACTGTGGAAAAGCACTTTCATTGAGAGGGGTTGCCAAGCTTCTAAGAAATTACGAGTTTCCAAAATACCAGCAAATATTTTTTCACCCAATCTTGATGATACTGGTTGCTAATGATCAGTACACAAATCCCACTTGGCTCACCAAATTGTGTTCTTCTAGGTTGAAGCGTTCGCCTACAGTAGAAGTTTTTATATTTAGGTTTCCCTCTGTTCTCTCCTATATAAATAAATGAATTTGGAACTCTAAATCCAACATGGTTTGTAGTAGCTCTTTGAAGCTTGACAAAATAAAGGAGTTCTCAGTTTTGTCTCTATGGTTTGTTTCCTCTTCAAGTAGCCCTAGGAACAGACTGTGGAAAAGCACTTTCATTGAGAGGGGTTGCCAAGCTTCTAAGAAATTACAAGTTTCCGAAATACCAGCAAATATTTTTTCACCCAATCTTGATGATACTTGGTTGTAATGATCAGTACACAAATCCAACTTGGCTGCCCAAATTTTGTTCTTCTAGGTTGAAGCGTTCGTGTACAGTAGCAGTTTTTATATTTAGGTTTCTCTCTGTTCTCTCCTATATAGATAGATGAATTTGGAACTCTAAATCCAACATGGATTGTAGTAGATCTTTGAAACTTGACAAAATAAAGGAGATCTCAGTTTTGTCTCTATGGTTTGTTTCCTCTTCAAGTAGCCCTAGGCACAGACTGTGGAAAAGCACTTTCATTGAGAGGGGTTGCCAAGCTTCTAAGAAATAACGAGTTTCCGAAATACCAGCAAATATTTTTTCACCCAATCTTGATGATACTTGGTGGTAATGATCAGTACACAGATCCCACTGGGCTCACCAAATTTTGTTCTTCTAGGTTGAAGCGTTCGTCTACAGTAGCAGTTTTTATATTTAGGTTCCACTCTGTTCTCTCATATATAGATAGATGAATTTGGAACTCTAAATCCAACATGGTTTGTAGTAGCTCTTTGAAACTTGACAAAATAATGGAGTTCTGAGTTTTGTCTCTATGGTTTGTTTCCTCTTGAAGTAGCCCTAGGCACGGACTGTGGAAAACTACTTTAATTGAGAGGTGTTGCCAAGCGTCTAAGAAATAACGAGTTTCCGAAATACCAGCAAATATTATTTCACCCAATCTTGATGATACTTGGTGGTATTGGTCAGTACACAGATCCCACTTGGCTCACCAAATTTTGTTCTTCTAGGTTGAAGCATTCGTCTACAGTAGCCGTTTTTATATTTAGGTTTCATTCTGTTCTCTCATATATAGATAGATGAATTTGGAACTCTAAATCCAACATGGTTTGTAGTAGCTCATTGAAACTTGACAAACTAAAGGAGTTCTGAGTTTTGTCTCTAGGTTTGTTTCTTCTTCAAGTAGCCCTAGGCGCAGACAGTGGAAAAGCACTTTCATTGAGAGGGGTGGCCAAGCTTCTAAGAAATAACGAGTTTCCGAAGTACCAGCAAATATTTTTTCACCCAATGTTGATGATACTGGTTGCTAATGATCAGTACACAAATCCCACTTGGCTCACCAAATTGTGTTCTACTAGGTTGAAGCGTACGTCTATAGTAGAATTGTTTATATTTAGGTTTCCCTCTGTTCTCTCCTATATAGATATATGAATTTGGAACTCTAAATCGAACATGGTTTGTAGTAGCTCTTTGAATCTTGACAAAAAAAGGAGTTCTCAGTTTTGTCCCTACGGTTTGTTTCCTCTTCAAGTAGCCCCAGGCACAGACTGTGGAAAAGCATTTTCATTGAGAGAATTTGCCAAGCTTCTAAGAAATTACAAGTTTCCGAAATACCAGCAAATATTTTTTCACCCAATCTTGATGATACATGGTGGTAATGATCAGTACACAAATCCCAAATGGCTCACCAAATTTTGTTCTTCTAGGTTGAAGCGTTCGTCTACAGTAGCAGTTTTTATATTTAGGTTTCTCTCTGTTCTCTCCTATATAGATAGATGAATTTGGAACTCTAAATCCAACATGGATTGTAGTAGCTCTTTGAAACTTGACAAAATAAAGGAGATCTCAGTTTTGTCTCTATGGTTTGTTTCCTCTTCATGTAGCCCTAGGCACAGACTGTAGAAAACCACTTTCATTGAGAGGGGTTGCCAAGCTTCTAAGAAATAACGAGTTTCCGAAATATCAGCAAATATTTTTTCACCCAGTCTTGATGATACTTGGTGGTAATGATCAGTACACAGTACCCACTTGGCTCACCAAATTTTGTTGTTCTAGGTTGAAGCGTTCGTCTACAGTAGCCGTTTTTATATTTAGGTTTCTCTCTGTTCTCTCATATATAGATAGATGAATTTGGAACTCTAAATCCAACATGGTTTGTAGGAGCTCTTTGAAACTTGACAAAATAAAGGAGTTCTGAGTTTTGTATCCATGGTTTGTTTCCTCTTCAAGTTACCCTAGGCACAGACTGTGGAAAACTACTTTCATTGAGAGGTGTTGCCAAGCTTCTAAGAAATAACGAGTTTCCGAAATACCAGCAAATATTTTTTCACCCAATCTTGATGATACTGGTTGCTAATGATCAGTACACAAATCCCACTTGGCTCACCAAATTGTGTTCTTCTAGGTTGAAGCGTTCGCCTACAGTAGCAGTTTTTATATTTAGGTTTCTCTCTGTTCTCTCCTATATATATAGATGAATTTGGAACTCTAAATCCAACATGGATTGTAGTAGATCTTTGAAACTTGACAAAATAAAGGAGATCTCAGTTTTTTCTCTATGGTTTGTTTTCTCTTCAAGTAGCCCTAGGCATCGACTGTGGAAAAGCACTTTCATTGAGAGGGGTTGCCAAGCTTCTAAGAAATTACGAGTTTCCAAAATACCAGCAAATATTTTTTCACCCAATCTTGATGATACTGGTTGCTAATGATCAGTACAAAAATCCCACTTGGCTCACCAAATTGTGTTCTTCTAGGTTGAAGCGTTCGCCTACAGTAGAAGTTTTTATATTTAGGTTTCCCTCTGTTCTCTCCTATATAGATAAATGAATTTGGAACTCTAAATCCAACATGGTTTGTAGTAGCTCTTTGAAGCTTGACAAAATAAAGGAGTTCTGAGTTTTGTCTCTATGGTTTGTTTCCTCCTCAAGTAGCCCTAGGCGCAGACTGTGGAAAAGCACTTTCACTGAGAGGGGTTGCCAAGCTTCTAAAAAATAACGAGTTTCCGAAGTACCAGCAAATATTTTTTCACCCAATCTTGATGATACTTGTTGCTAATGATCAGTACACAAATCCCACTTGGCTCACCATATTTTGTTCTTCTAGGTTGAAGAGTTCGTCTACAGTAGCAGTTTTTATATTTAGGTTTCTCTCTGTTCTCTCATATATAGATAGATGAATTTGGAACTCTAAATCCAACATGGTTTGTAGTAGCTCTTTGAAACTTGACAAAATAAGGAGTTCTGAGTTTTGTCTCTATGGTTTGTTTCCTCTTCAAGTAGCCCTAGGCACAGACTGTGGAAAACCACTTTCATTGAGAGGGGTTGCCAAGCTTCTAAGAAATAACGAGTTTCCGAAATATCAGCAAATATTTTTTCACCCAATCTTGATGATACTTGGTGGTAATGATCAGTACACAGTACCCACTTGGCTCACCATATTTTGTTTTTCTAGGTTGAAGCGTTCGTCTATAGTAGCCGTTTTTATATTTAGGTTTCACTCTGTTCTCTCATATAGAGATAGATGAATTTGGAACTCTAAATCCAACATGGTTTGTAGTAGCTCTTTGAAACTTGCAAAATAAAGGAGTTCTGAGTTTTGTCTCTATGGTTTGTTTCCTCTTCAAGTAGCCCTAGGCGCAGACTGTGGAAAAGCACTTTCATTGAGAGGGGTTGCCAAGCTTCTAAAAAATAACGAGTTTCCGAAGTTCCAGCAAATACTTTTTCACCCAATCTTGATGATACTTGTTGCTAATGATCAGTACACAAATCCCACTAGGCTCACCAAATTTTGTTCTTCTAGGTTGAAGCGTTCGTCTACAGTAGCAGTTTTTATATTTAGGTTTCACTCTGTTCTCTCATATATAGATAGATGAATTTGGAACTCTAAATCCAACATGGTTTGTAGTAGCTCTTTGAAACTTGACAAAATAAAGGAGTTCTGAGTTTTGTATCTATGGTTTGTTTCCTCTTCAAGTTACCCTAGGCACAGACTGTGGAAAACTACTTTCATTGAGAGGTGTTGCCAAGCTTCTAAGAAATAACGAGTTTCCGAAATACCAGCAAACATTTTTTCACCCAATCTTGATGATACTGGTTGGTAATGATCAGTACACAAATCCCACTTGGCTCACCAAATTGTGTTCTTCTAGGTTGAAGCGTTCTCCTACAGTAGCAGTTTTTATATTTAGGTTTCTCTCTGTTCTCTCATATATAGATAGATGAATTTGGAACTCTAAATCCAACATGGATTGTAGTAGATCTTTGAAACTTGACAAAATAAAGAGATCTCAGTTTTGTCTCTATGGTTTGTTTTCTTTTCAAGTAGCCCTAGGCACAGACTGTGGAAATACACTTTCATTGAAAGGGGTTGCCAAGCTTCTAAGAAATAACGAGTTTCCGAAATACCAGCAAATATTTTTTTCACCCAATCTTGATGATACTTGGTGGTAATGATCAGTACACAGATCCCACTTGGCTTACCAAATTTTGTTCTTCTAGGTTAAAGCGTTCGTCTACAGTAGCAGTTTTTATATTTAGGTTTCACTATATTCTCTCATATATAGATAGATGAATTTGGAACTCTAAATCCAACATGGTTTGTAGTACTCTTTGAAACTTGACAAAATAAAGGAGTTCTCAGTTTTGTCTCTATGGTTTGTTTCCTCTTCAAGTAGCCCTAGGCACAGACTGTGGAAAAGCACTTTCATTGAGAGGGGTAGCCAAGCTTCTAAGAAATAACGAGTTTCCGAAATACCAGCAAATATTTTTTCACCCAATCTTGATGATACTTGTTGATAATGATCAGTACACAGATCCCACTTGGCTCACCAAATTTTGTTCTTCTAGGTTGAAGCGTTCGTCTACAATAGCAGTTTTTATATTTAGGTTTCACTCTGTTCTCTCATATATAGATAGATGAATTTGGAACTCTAAATCCAACATGGTTTGTAGTAGCTCTTTGAAACTTGACAAAATAATGGAGTTCTGAGTTTTGTCTCTATGGTTTGTTTCCTCTTCAAGTAGCCCTAGGCACGGACTGTGGAAAACTACTTTAATTGAGAGGTGTTGCCAAGCTTCTAAAAAATAACGAGTTTCCGAAGTACCAGCAAATATTTTTTCACCCAATCTTGATGATACTTGGTGGGAATCATCAGTACACAGATCCCACTTGGCTCACCAAATTTTGTTCTTCTGGTTTGAAGCGTTCGTCTACAGTAGTCGTTTTTATATTTAGGTTTCACTCTGTTCTCTCATATATAGATAGATGAATTTGGAACTCTAATCCAACATGGTTTGTAGTAGCTCTTTGAAACTTGACAAAATAAAGGAGTTCTGATTTTTGTCTCTATGGTTTGTTTCCTCTTCAAGTAGCCCTAGGCGCAGATCTGGAAAAGCACTTTCATTGAGAGGGGTTGCCAAGCTTCTAAGAAATAACGAGTTTCCGAAGTACCAGCAAATATTTTTTCACCCAATCTTGATGATACTTGTTGCTAAGGATCAGTACACAGATCCCACTTGGCTCACCAAATTTTGTTCTTCTAGGTTGAAGCGTTCGTCTACAGTAGCAGTTTTATATTTAGGTTTCCCTCTGTTCTCTCCTGTATAGATAGATGAATTTGGAACTCTAAATCCAACATGGTTTGTAGTAGCTCTTTGAAACTTGACAAAATAAAGGAGTTCTCAGTTTTGTCTCTATGGTTGTTTCCTCTTCAAGTAGCCCTAGGCACAGACTGTGGAAAAGCACTTTCATTGAGAGGGGTTGCCAAGCTTCTAAGAAATAACGAGTTTCGAAATACCAGCAAATATTTTTTCACCCAATCTTGATGATACTTGTTGCTAATGATCAGTACACAAATCCCACTTGGCTCACCAAATTTTGTTCTTCTAGGTTGAAGCGTTCGTGTACAGTAGCAGTTTTTATATTTAGGATACTCTCTGTTCTCTCCTATATAGATAGATGAATTTGGAACTCTAAATCCAACATGGTTTGTAGTAGCTCTTTGAAACTTGACAAAATAAAGGAGTTCTCAGTTTTGTCTCTATGGTTTGTTTCCTCTTCAAGTAGCCCTAGGCACAGACTTTGGAAAAGCACTTTAATTGAGAGGGGTTGCCAAGCTTCTGAGAAATAACGAGTTTCCGAAATACCAGCAAATATTTTTTCACCCAATCTTGATGATACATGTTGCTAATGATCAGTACACAGATCCCACTTGGCTCACCAAATTATGTTCTTCTAGGTTGAAGCGTTCGTCTACAGTAGCAGTTTTTATATTTAGGTTTCACTCTGTTCTCTCATATATAGATAGATGAATTTGGAACTCTAAATCCAACATGGTGTGTAGTAGCTCTTTGAAACTTGACAAAATAAAGGAGTTCTGAGATTTGTCTCTATGGTTTGTTTCCTCTTCAAGTAGCCCTAGGCACAGACTGTGGAAAACCACTCTCATTTAGAGGTGTTGCCAAGCTTCTAAAAAATAACGAGTTTCCGAAATACCAGCAAATATTTTTTTACCCAATCTTGATGATACTTGGTGGTAATGATGAGTACACAGATCCCACTTGGCTCAAAATTTTGTTCTTCTAGGTTGAAGCGTTCGTCTACAGTAGTCGTTTTTATATTTAGGTTTCACTCTGTTCTCTCATATATAGATAGATGAATTTGGAACTCTAAATCCAACATGGTTTGTAGTAGCTCTTTGAAACTTGACAAAATAAAGGAGTTCTGAGTTTTGTCTCTATGGTTTGTTTCCTCTTCAAGAGGCCTAGGCACAGACTGTGGAAAAGCACTTTAATTGAGAGGGGTTGCCAAGCTTCTGAGAAATAACGAGTTTCCGAAATACCAGCAAATATTTTTTCACCCAATCTTGATGATACATGTTGCTAATGATCAGTACACAGATCCCACTTGGCTCACCAAATTATGTTCTTCTAGGTTGAAGCGTTCGTCTACAGTAGCAGTTTTTATATTTAGGTTTCACTCTGTTCTCTCATATATAGATAGATGAATTTGGAACTCTAAATCCAACATGGTTTGTAGTAGCTCTTTGAAACTTGACAAAATAAAGGAGTTCTGAGACTTGTCTCTATGGTTTGTTTCCTCTTCAAGTAGCCCTAGGCACAGACTGTGGAAAAGCACTTTCATTGAGAGGGGTTGCCAAGCTTCTAAGAAATAACGAGTTTCCGAAATATCAGCAAACATTTTTTCACCCAATCTTGATGATACTTGGTGGTAATGATCAGTACACAGTACCCACTTGGCTCAAAAAATTTTGTTCTTCTAGGTTGAAGCGTTCGTCTACAGTAGCCGTTTTATATTTAGGTTTCACTCTGTTCTCTCATATATAGATAGATGAATTTGGAACTCTAAATCCAACATGGTTTGTAGTAGCTCTTTGAAACTTGACAAAATAAAGGAGTTCTGAGTTTTGTCTCTATGGTTTGTTTCCTCTTCAAGTAGCCCTAGGCGCAGACTGTGGAAAAGCACTTTCATTGAGAGGGGTTGCGAAGCTTCTAAGAAATAACGAGTTTCCGAAGTACCAGCAAATATTTTTTCATCCAATCTTGATGATACTTGTTGCTAATGATCAGTACACAAATCCCACTTGGCTCACCAAATTTTGTTCTTCTAGGTTGAAGCGTTCGTCTACAGTAGCAGTTTTTATATTTAGGTTTCCCTCTGTTCTCTCCTGTATAGATAGATGAATTTGGAACTCTAAATTCAACATGGTTTGTAGTAGCTCTTTGAAACTTGACAAAATAAAGGAGTTCTCAGTTTTGTCTCTATGGATTGTTTCCTCTTCAGTTAGCACTAGGCACACACTGTGGAAAAGCACTTTCATTGAGAGGGGTTGCCAAGCTTCTAAGAAATAACGAGTTTCTGAAATACCAGCAAATATTTTTTTACCCAATCTTGATGATAATTGGTGCTAATGATCAGTACACAAATCCCACTTGGCTCACCAAATTGTGTTCTGCTAGGTTGAAGCGTTCGTCTACAGTAGCAGTTTTTATATTTAGGTTTCACTCTGTTCTCTCCTATATAGATAGATGAATTTGGAACTCTAAATTCAACATGGTTTGTAGTAGCTCTTTTAAACTTGACAAAATAAAGGAGTTCTGAGTTTTTTCTCTATGGTTTGTTTCCTCTTCAAGAGGCCTAGGCACAGACTGTGGAAAAGAACTTTAATTGAGAAGGGTTGCCAAGCTTCTAGAAATAACGAGTTTCCGAAATACCAGCAAATATTTTTTCACCCAATCTTGATGATACATGTTGCTAAAGATCAGTACACAGATCCCACTTGGCTCCACCAATTTTGTTCTTCTAGGTTGAAGCGTTCGTCTACAGTAGCAGTTTTTATATTTAGATTTCCCTCTGTTCTCTCCTGTATAGATAGATGGATTCGGAACTCTAAATCCAACATGGTTTGTAGTAGCTCTTTGAAACTTGACAAAATAAAGGAGTTCTCAGTTTTGTCTCTATGGATTGTTTCCTCTTCTATTAGCACTAGGCACACACTGTGGAAAAGCACTTTCATTGAGAGGGGTTGCCAAGCTTCTAAGCAATAACGAGTTTCCAAAATACCAGCCAATAGTTTTTCACCCAATCTTCATGATACTTGGTGGGAATGATCAGTACACAGATCCCACTGGGCTCACCAAATTTTGTTCTTCTAGGTTGAAGCGTTCGTCTACAGTAGCAGTTTTTATATTTAGGTTTCACTCTGTTCTCTCATATATAGATAGATGAATTTGGAACTCTAAATCCAACATGGTTTGTAGTAGCTCTTTGAAACTTGACAAAATAATGGAGTTCTGAGTTTTGTCTCTATGGTTTGTTTCCTCTTCAAGTAGCCCTAGGCACGGACTGTGGAAAACTACTTTAATTGAGAGGTGTTGCCAAGCTTCTAAAAAATAACGAGTTTCCGAAGTACCAGCAAATATTTTTTCACCCAATCTTGATGATACTTGGTGGGAATGATCAGTACACAGATCCCACTTGGCTCACCAAATTTTGTTCTTCTGGTTTGAAGCGTTCGTCTACAGTAGTCGTTTTTATATTTAGGTTTCACTCTGTTCTCTCATATATAGATAGATGAATTTGGAACTCTAATCCAACATGGTTTGTAGTAGCTCTTTGAAACTTGACAAAATAAAGGAGTTCTGATTTTTGTCTCTATGGTTTGTTTCCTCTTCAAGTAGCCCTAGGCGCAGATCTGGAAAAGCACTTTCATTGAGAGGGGTTGCCAAGCTTCTAAGAAATAACGAGTTTCCGAAGTACCAGCAAATATTTTTTCACCCAATCTTGATGATACTTGTTGCTAAGGATCAGTACACAGATCCCACTTGGCTCACCAAATTTTGTTCTTCTAGGTTGAAGCGTTCGTCTACAGTAGCAGTTTTATATTTAGGTTTCCCTCTGTTCTCTCCTGTATAGATAGATGAATTTGGAACTCTAAATCCAACATGGTTTGTAGTAGCTCTTTGAAACTTGACAAAATAAAGGAGTTCTCAGTTTTGTCTCTATGGTTGTTTCCTCTTCAGGTAGCCCTAGGCACAGACTGTGGAAAAGCACTTTAATTGAGAGGGGTTGCCAAGCTTCTAAGAAATAACGAGTTTCGAAATACCAGCAAATATTTTTTCACCCAATCTTGATGATACTTGTTGCTAATGATCAGTACACAAATCCCACTTGGCTCACCAAATTTTGTTCTTCTAGGTTGAAGCGTTCGTGTACAGTAGCAGTTTTTATATTTAGGATACTCTCTGTTCTCTCCTATATAGATAGATGAATTTGGAACTCTAAATCCAACATGGTTTGTAGTAGCTCTTTGAAACTTGACAAAATAAAGGAGTTCTCAGTTTTGTCTCTATGGTTTGTTTCCTCTTCAAGTAGCCCTAGGCACAGACTTTGGAAAAGCACTTTAATTGAGAGGGGTTGCCAAGCTTCTGAGAAATAACGAGTTTCCGAAATACCAGCAAATATTTTTTCACCCAATCTTGATGATACATGTTGCTAATGATCAGTACACAGATCCCACTTGGCTCACCAAATTATGTTCTTCTAGGTTGAAGCGTTCGTCTACAGTAGCAGTTTTTATATTTAGGTTTCACTCTGTTCTCTCATATATAGATAGATGAATTTGGAACTCTAAATCCAACATGGTTTGTAGTAGCTCTTTGAAACTTGACAAAATAAAGGAGTTCTGAGACTTGTCTCTATGGTTTGTTTCCTCTTCAAGTAGCCCTAGGCACAGACTGTGGAAAAGCACTTTCATTGAGAGGGGTTGCCAAGCTTCTAAGAAATAACGAGTTTCCGAAATATCAGCAAACATTTTTTCACCCAATCTTGATGATACTTGGTGGTAATGATCAGTACACAGTACCCACTTGGCTCAAAAAATTTTGTTCTTCTAGGTTGAAGCGTTCGTCTACAGTAGCCGTTTTATATTTAGGTTTCACTCTGTTCTCTCATATATAGATAGATGAATTTGGAACTCTAAATCCAACATGGTTTGTAGTAGCTCTTTGAAACTTGACAAAATAAAGGAGTTCTGAGTTTTGTCTCTATGGTTTGTTTCCTCTTCAAGTAGCCCTAGGCGCAGACTGTGGAAAAGCACTTTCATTGAGAGGGGTTGCGAAGCTTCTAAGAAATAACGAGTTTCCGAAGTACCAGCAAATATTTTTTCATCCAATCTTGATGATACTTGTTGCTAATGATCAGTACACAAATCCCACTTGGCTCACCAAATTTTGTTCTTCTAGGTTGAAGCGTTCGTCTACAGTAGCAGTTTTTATATTTAGGTTTCCCTCTGTTCTCTCCTGTATAGATAGATGAATTTGGAACTCTAAATTCAACATGGTTTGTAGTAGCTCTTTGAAACTTGACAAAATAAAGGAGTTCTCAGTTTTGTCTCTATGGATTGTTTCCTCTTCAGTTAGCACTAGGCACACACTGTGGAAAAGCACTTTCATTGAGAGGGGTTGCCAAGCTTCTAAGAAATAACGAGTTTCTGAAATACCAGCAAATATTTTTTTACCCAATCTTGATGATAATTGGTGCTAATGATCAGTACACAAATCCCACTTGGCTCACCAAATTGTGTTCTGCTAGGTTGAAGCGTTCGTCTACAGTAGCAGTTTTTATATTTAGGTTTCACTCTGTTCTCTCCTATATAGATAGATGAATTTGGAACTCTAAATTCAACATGGTTTGTAGTAGCTCTTTTAAACTTGACAAAATAAAGGAGTTCTGAGTTTTTTCTCTATGGTTTGTTTCCTCTTCAAGAGGCCTAGGCACAGACTGTGGAAAAGAACTTTAATTGAGAAGGGTTGCCAAGCTTCTAGAAATAACGAGTTTCCGAAATACCAGCAAATATTTTTTCACCCAATCTTGATGATACATGTTGCTAAAGATCAGTACACAGATCCCACTTGGCTCCACCAATTTTGTTCTTCTAGGTTGAAGCGTTCGTCTACAGTAGCAGTTTTTATATTTAGATTTCCCTCTGTTCTCTCCTGTATAGATAGATGGATTCGGAACTCTAAATCCAACATGGTTTGTAGTAGCTCTTTGAAACTTGACAAAATAAAGGAGTTCTCAGTTTTGTCTCTATGGATTGTTTCCTCTTCTATTAGCACTAGGCACACACTGTGGAAAAGCACTTTCATTGAGAGGGGTTGCCAAGCTTCTAAGCAATAACGAGTTTCCAAAATACCAGCCAATAGTTTTTCACCCAATCTTCATGATACTTGGTGGGAATGATCAGTACACAGATCCCACTGGGCTCACCAAATTTTGTTCTTCTAGGTTGAAGCGTTCGTCTACAGTAGCAGTTTTTATATTTAGGTTTCACTCTGTTCTCTCATATATTGATAGATGAATTTGGAACTCTAAATCCAACATGGTTTGTAGTAGCTCTTTGAAACTTGACAAAATAATGGAGTTCTGAGTTTTGTCTCTATGGTTTGTTTCCTCTTCAAGTAGCCCTAGGCACGGACTGTGGAAAACTACTTTAATTGAGAGGTGTTGCCAAGCTTCTAAAAAATAACGAGTTTCCGAAGTACCAGCAAATATTTTTTCACCCAATCTTGATGATACTTGGTGGGAATGATCAGTACACAGATCCCACTTGGCTCACCAAATTTTGTTCTTCTGGTTTGAAGCGTTCGTCTACAGTAGTCGTTTTTATATTTAGGTTTCACTCTGTTCTCTCATATATAGATAGATGAATTTGGAACTCTAATCCAACATGGTTTGTAGTAGCTCTTTGAAACTTGACAAAATAAAGGAGTTCTGATTTTTGTCTCTATGGTTTGTTTCCTCTTCAAGTAGCCCTAGGCGCAGATCTGGAAAAGCACTTTCATTGAGAGGGGTTGCCAAGCTTCTAAGAAATAACGAGTTTCCGAAGTACCAGCAAATATTTTTTCACCCAATCTTGATGATACTTGTTGCTAAGGATCAGTACACAGATCCCACTTGGCTCACCAAATTTTGTTCTTCTAGGTTGAAGCGTTCGTCTACAGTAGCAGTTTTATATTTAGGTTTCCCTCTGTTCTCTCCTGTATAGATAGATGAATTTGGAACTCTAAATCCAACATGGTTTGTAGTAGCTCTTTGAAACTTGACAAAATAAAGGAGTTCTCAGTTTTGTCTCTATGGTTGTTTCCTCTTCAAGTAGCCCTAGGCACAGACTGTGGAAAAGCACTTTAATTGAGAGGGGTTGCCAAGCTTCTAAGAAATAACGAGTTTCGAAATACCAGCAAATATTTTTTCACCCAATCTTGATGATACTTGTTGCTAATGATCAGTACACAAATCCCACTTGGCTCACCAAATTTTGTTCTTCTAGGTTGAAGCGTTCGTGTACAGTAGCAGTTTTTATATTTAGGATACTCTCTGTTCTCTCCTATATAGATAGATGAATTTGGAACTCTAAATCCAACATGGTTTGTAGTAGCTCTTTGAAACTTGACAAAATAAAGGAGTTCTCAGTTTTGTCTCTATGGTTTGTTTCCTCTTCAAGTAGCCCTAGGCACAGACTTTGGAAAAGCACTTTAATTGAGAGGGGTTGCCAAGCTTCTGAGAAATAACGAGTTTCCGAAATACCAGCAAATATTTTTTCACCCAATCTTGATGATACATGTTGCTAATGATCAGTACACAGATCCCACTTGGCTCACCAAATTATGTTCTTCTAGGTTGAAGCGTTCGTCTACAGTAGCAGTTTTTATATTTAGGTTTCACTCTGTTCTCTCATATATAGATAGATGAATTTGGAACTCTAAATCCAACATGGTGTGTAGTAGCTCTTTGAAACTTGACAAAATAAAGGAGTTCTGAGATTTGTCTCTATGGTTTGTTTCCTCTTCAAGTAGCCCTAGGCACAGACTGTGGAAAACCACTCTCATTTAGAGGTGTTGCCAAGCTTCTAAAAAATAACGAGTTTCCGAAATACCAGCAAATATTTTTTTACCCAATCTTGATGATACTTGGTGGTAATGATGAGTACACAGATCCCACTTGGCTCAAAATTTTGTTCTTCTAGGTTGAAGCGTTCGTCTACAGTAGTCGTTTTTATATTTAGGTTTCACTCTGTTCTCTCATATATAGATAGATGAATTTGGATCTCTAAATCCAACATGGTTTGTAGAAGCTCTTTGAAACTTGACAAAATAAAGGAGTTCTCAGTTTTGTCTCTATGGTTTGTTTCCTCTTCAAGTAGCCCTAGGCACAGACTGTGGAAAAGCACTTTCATTGAGAGAGTTTGCCAAGCTTCTAAGAAATTACAAGTTTCCGAAATACCAGCAAATATTTTTTCACCCAATCTTGATGATACTTGGTGGTAATGATCAGTACACAAATCCCACTTGGCTCACCAAATTTTGTTCTTCTAGGTTGAAACGTTCGTCTACAGTAGCAGTTTTTATATTTAGGTTTCTCTCTGTTCTCTCCTATATAGATAGATGAATTTGGAACTCTAAATCCAACATGGATTGTAGTAGCTATTTGAAACTTGACAAAATAAAGGAGTTCTCAGTTTTGTCTCTATGGTTTGTTTCCTCTTCAAGTAGACCTAGGCACAGACTGTGGAAAAGCACTTTCATTGAGAGGGGTTGCCAAGCTTCTAAGAAATAACGAGTTTCCGAAATACCAGCAAATATTTTTTCACCCAATCTTGATGATACTTGGTGGTAATGATCAGTACACAGATCCCACTTGGCTCACAAAATTTTGTTCTTCTAGGTTGAAGCGTTCGTCTACAGTAGCAGTATTTATATTTAGGTTTCACTCTGTTCTCTCATATATAGATAGATAAATTTGGAACTCTAAATCCAACATGGTTTGTAGTAGCTCTTTGAAACTTGACAAAATAAAGGAGTTCTGAGTTTTGTCTCTATGGTTTGTTTCCTCTTCAAGAGGCCTAGGCACAGACTGTGGAAAAGCACTTTAATTGAGAGGGGTTGCCAAGCTTCTGAGAAATAACGAGTTTCCGAAATACCAGCAAATATTTTTTCACCCAATCTTGATGATACATGTTGCTAATGATCAGTACACAGATCCCACTTGGCTCACCAAATTATGTTCTTCTAGGTTGAAGCGTTCGTCTACAGTAGCAGTTTTTATATTTAGGTTTCACTCTGTTCTCTCATATATAGATAGATGAATTTGGAACTCTAAATCCAACATGGTTTGTAGTAGCTCTTTGAAACTTGACAAAATAAAGGAGTTCTGAGACTTGTCTCTATGGTTTGTTTCCTCTTCAAGTAGCCCTAGGCACAGACTGTGGAAAAGCACTTTCATTGAGAGGGGTTGCCAAGCTTCTAAGAAATAACGAGTTTCCGAAATATCAGCAAACATTTTTTCACCCAATCTTGATGATACTTGGTGGTAATGATCAGTACACAGTACCCACTTGGCTCAAAAAATTTTGTTCTTCTAGGTTGAAGCGTTCGTCTACAGTAGCCGTTTTATATTTAGGTTTCACTCTGTTCTCTCATATATAGATAGATGAATTTGGAACTCTAAATCCAACATGGTTTGTAGTAGCTCTTTGAAACTTGACAAAATAAAGGAGTTCTGAGTTTTGTCTCTATGGTTTGTTTCCTCTTCAAGTAGCCCTAGGCGCAGACTGTGGAAAAGCACTTTCATTGAGAGGGGTTGCGAAGCTTCTAAGAAATAACGAGTTTCCGAAGTACCAGCAAATATTTTTTCATCCAATCTTGATGATACTTGTTGCTAATGATCAGTACACAAATCCCACTTGGCTCACCAAATTTTGTTCTTCTAGGTTGAAGCGTTCGTCTACAGTAGCAGTTTTTATATTTAGGTTTCCCTCTGTTCTCTCCTGTATAGATAGATGAATTTGGAACTCTAAATTCAACATGGTTTGTAGTAGCTCTTTGAAACTTGACAAAATAAAGGAGTTCTCAGTTTTGTCTCTATGGATTGTTTCCTCTTCAGTTAGCACTAGGCACACACTGTGGAAAAGCACTTTCATTGAGAGGGGTTGCCAAGCTTCTAAGAAATAACGAGTTTCTGAAATACCAGCAAATATTTTTTTACCCAATCTTGATGATAATTGGTGCTAATGATCAGTACACAAATTCCACTTGGCTCACCAAATTGTGTTCTGCTAGGTTGAAGCGTTCGTCTACAGTAGCAGTTTTTATATTTAGGTTTCACTCTGTTCTCTCCTATATAGATAGATGAATTTGGAACTCTAAATTCAACATGGTTTGTAGTAGCTCTTTTAAACTTGACAAAATAAAGGAGTTCTGAGTTTTTTCTCTATGGTTTGTTTCCTCTTCAAGAGGCCTAGGCACAGACTGTGGAAAAGAACTTTAATTGAGAAGGGTTGCCAAGCTTCTAGAAATAACGAGTTTCCGAAATACCAGCAAATATTTTTTCACCCAATCTTGATGATACATGTTGCTAAAGATCAGTACACAGATCCCACTTGGCTCCACCAATTTTGTTCTTCTAGGTTGAAGCGTTCGTCTACAGTAGCAGTTTTTATATTTAGATTTCCCTCTGTTCTCTCCTGTATAGATAGATGGATTCGGAACTCTAAATCCAACATGGTTTGTAGTAGCTCTTTGAAACTTGACAAAATAAAGGAGTTCTCAGTTTTGTCTCTATGGATTGTTTCCTCTTCTATTAGCACTAGGCACACACTGTGGAAAAGCACTTTCATTGAGAGGGGTTGCCAAGCTTCTAAGCAATAACGAGTTTCCAAAATACCAGCCAATAGTTTTTCACCCAATCTTCATGATACTTGGTGGGAATGATCAGTACACAGATCCCACTGGGCTCACCAAATTTTGTTCTTCTAGGTTGAAGCGTTCGTCTACAGTAGCAGTTTTTATATTTAGGTTTCACTCTGTTCTCTCATATATAGATAGATGAATTTGGAACTCTAAATCCAACATGGTTTGTAGTAGCTCTTTGAAACTTGACAAAATAAAGAGTTCTGAGTTTTGCTTCTATGGTTTGTTTCCTCTTAAAGTAGCCCTAGGCACAGACTGTGGAAAAGCACTTTCATTGAGAGGGGTTGCCAAGCTTCTAAGAAATAACGAGTTTCCGAAATATCAGCAAATATTTTTTCACCCAATCTTGATGATACTTGGTGGTAATGATCAGTACACAGTAACAACTTGGCTCACCAAATTTTGTTCTTCTAGGTTGAAGCGTTCATCTACAGTAGTCGTTTTTATATTCAGGTTCCACTCTGTTCTCTCATATATAGATAGATGAATTTGGAACTCTAAATCCAACATGGTTTGTAGTAGCTCTTTGAAACTTGACAAAATAAAGGAGTTCTGAATTTTGTCTCTATGGTTTGTTTCCTCTTCAAGTAGCCCTTGCGCAGACTCGGGAAAAGCACTTTCATTGAGAGGGGTTGCCAAGGTTCTAAGAAATAACGAGTTTCCGAAGTACCAGCAAATATTTTTTCACCCAATCTTGATGATACTGGTTGCTAATGATCAGTACACAAATCCCACTTGGCTCACCAAATTGTGTTCTTCTAGGTTGAAGCGTTCGCCTACAGTAGAAGTTTTTATATTTAGGTTTCTCTCTGTTCTCTCCTATATAGATATATGAATTTGGAACTCTAAATCCAACATCGTTTGTAGTAGCTCTTTGAAACTTGACAAAATAAAGGAGTTCTCAGTTTTGTCTCTATGATTTGTTTCCTCTTCAAGTAGCCCTAGGCACAGACTGTGGAAAAGCACTTTCATTGAGAGAGTTTGCCAAGCTTCTAAGAAATTAAAAGTTTCCGAAATACCAGCAAATATTTTTTCACCCAATCTTGATGATACTTGGTGGTAATGATCAGTACACAAATCCCACTTGGCTCACCAAATTTTGTTCTTCTAGGTTGAAGCGTTCGTCTACAGTAGCAGTTTTTATATTTAGGTTTCTCTCTGTTCTCTCCTATATACATAGATGAATTTGGAACTCTAAATCCAACATGGATTGTAGTAGCACTTTGAAACTTGACAAAATAAAGGAGTTCTCAGTTTTGTCTCTATGGTTTGTTTCCTCTTCAAGTAGCCCTAGGCACAGACTGTGGAAGAACTTTCATTGAGATGGGTTGCCAAGCTTCTAAGAAATAACGGGTTTCCAAAATACCAGCAAATATTTTTTCACCCAATCTTGATGATACTTGGTGGTAATGATCAGTACACAAGTCCCACTTGGCTCACCAAATTTTGTTCTTCTAGGTTGAAGAGTTCGTCTACAGTAGCAGTTTCTATATTTAGGTTTCTCTCTGTTCTCTCCTATATAGATAGATGAATTTGGAACTTTAAATCCAACATGGATTGTAGTAGCTCTTTGAAACTTGACAAAATAAAGGAGTTCTCAGTTTTGTCTCTATGGTTTGTTTCCTCTTCAAGTAGCCCTAGGCACAGACTGTGGAAAAGCACTTTCAGTGAGAGGGGTTGCCAAGCTTCTAAGAAATAACGAGTTTCCGAAATACCAGCAAATATTTTTTCACCCAATATTGATGATACTTGGTGGGAATGATCAGTACACAGATCCCACTTGTCTCACCAAATTTTGTTCTTCTAGGTTGAAGCGTTCGTCTACAGTAGCAGTTTTTATATTTAGGTTTCACTCTGTTCTCTCATATATAGATAGATGAATTTGGAACTCTAAATCCAACATGGATTGTAGTAGCTCTTTGAAACTTGACAAAATAAAGAGTTCTGAGTTTTGTTTCTATGGTTTGTTTCCTCTTCATGTAGCCCTAGGCACAGACTGTGGAAAACCTCTTTCATTGAGAGGGGTCGCCAAGCTTCTAAGAAAGGACGAGTTTCCGAAATATCAGCAAATATTTTTTCACCCAATCTTGATGATACTTGGTGGTAATGATCAGTACACAGTATCCACTTGGCTCACCAAATTTTGTTCTTCTAGGTTGAAGCGTTCGTCTACAGTAGCCGTTTTTATATTTAGGTTTCTCTCTGTTCTCTCATATATAGATAGATGAATTTCGAACTATAAATCCAACATGGATTGTAGTAGCTCTTTGAAACTTGACAAAATAAAGGAGTTCTGAGTTTTGTCTCTATGGTTTGTTTCCTCTTCAAGTAGCCCTAGGCACAGGCTCTGGAAAAGCACTTTCATTGAGATCGGTTGCCAAACTTCTAGGAAATAACGCGTTTCCAAAATACCAGCAAATATTTTTTAACCCAATCTTGATGACACTTGTTGCTAATGTTCAGTACACAAATCCCACTTGGCTCACAAAATTGTGTTCTGCTCGGTTGAAGCGTTCGCCTACAGTAGAAGTTTTTATATTTAGGTTTCCCTCTGTTCTCTCCTATATAGATATATGAATTTGTAACTCTAAATCCAAGATGGTTTATAGTAGCTCTTTGAAACGTGACAAAATAAAGGAGTTCTCAGTTTTGTCTCTATGGTTTGTTTCCTCTTCAAGTAGCCCTAGGCACAGACTGTGGAAAAGCACTTTAATTGAGAGAGTTTGCCTAGCTTCTAAGAAATTACAAGTTTCCGAAATACAGGCAAATATTTTTTCACCCAATCTTGATGATACTTGGTGGTAATGATCAGTACACAAATCCCACTTGGCTCACCAAATTTTGTTCTTCTAGGTTGAAGCGTTCGTCTACAGTAGCAGTTTTTATATTTAGGTTTCTCTTTGTTCTCTCCTATATAGATAGATGAATTTGGAACTCTAAATCCAACATGGATTGTAGTAGCTCTTTGAAACTTGACAAAATAAAGGAGTTCTCAGTTTTGTCTCTATGCTTTGTTTCCTCTTCAAGTAGCCCTAGGCACAGACTGTGGAAGCACTTTCATTGAGATGGGTTGCCAAGCTTCTAAGAAATAAGGAGTTTCCATAATACCAGCAAATATTTTTTCACCCAATCTTAATGATACTTGGTGGTAATGATCAGTACACAAATCCCACTTGGCTCACCAAATTTTGTTCGTCTAGGTTGAAGCGTTCGTCTACAGCAGCAGTTTTTATATTTAGGTTTCTCTCTGTTCTCTCCTATATAGATAGATGAATTTGGAACTTTAAATCCAACATGGATTGTAGTACCTCTTTGAAACTTGACAAAATAAAGGAGTTCTCAGTTTTGTCTCTATGGTTTGTTTCCTCTTCAAGTAGCCCTAGGCACAGACTGAGGAAAACCACTTTCATTGAGAGGGGTTGCCAAGCTTCTAAGAAATAACGAGTTTCCGAAATACCAGCAAATATTTTTTCACCCAATCTTGATGATACTTGGTAGTAATGATCAGTACACAGATCCCACTTGGCTCACAAAATTTTGTTTTTCTAGGTTGAAGCGTTCGTCTACAGTAGCAGTTTTTATATTTAGGTTTCACTCTGTTCTCTCATATATAGATAGATGAATTTGGACCTCTAAATCCAACATGGTTTGTAGTAGCTCTTTGAAACTTGACAAAATAAAGAGTTCTGAGTTTTGTCTCTATGGTTTGATTCCTCTTCAATTAGCCCTAGGCACAGACTGTGGAAACCCACTTTCATTGAGGGGGTTGCCAAGCTTCTAAGAAATAACGAGTTTCCGAAATACCAGCAAATATTTTTTCACCCAATCTTGATGATACTTGGTGGTAATGATCAGTACACAGATCCCACTTGGCTCACCAAATTTTGTTCTTCTAGGTTGAAGCGTTCGTCTACAGTAGTCGTTTTTATATTTAGGTTTCACTCTGTTCTCTCATATATTGATAGATGAATTTGGAACTCTAAATCCAACATGGTTTGTAGTAGCTCTTTGATACTTGACAAAATAAAGGAGTTCTGAGTTTTTTTCTCTATGGTTTGTTTCCTCTTCAAGTAGCCCTAGGCGCAGACTCTGGAAAAGCATTTTCATTTAGAGGGGTTGCCAATCTTCTAAGAAATAACGAGTTTCCGAAGTACCAGCAAATATTTTTTCACCCAATCTTGATGATACTTGTTGCTAATGATCAGTACACAAATCCCACTTGGCTCACCAAATTGTGTTCTTCTAGGTTGAAGCGTTCGCCTACAGTAGAAGTTTTTATATTTAGGTTTCCCTCTGTTCTCTCCTATATAGATATATGAATTTGTAACTCTAAATCCAACATGGTTTGTACTAGCTCTTTGAAAGTTGACAAAATAAAGGAGTTCTCTGTTTTGTCTCTATGGTTTGTTTCCTCTTCAAGTAGCCCTAGGCACAGACTGTGGAAAAGCACTTTCATTGAGAGAGTTTGCCAAGCTTCTAAGAAATTACAAGTTTCCGAAATACCAGCAAATATTTTTTCACCCAATCTTGATGATACTTGGTGGTAATGATCAGTACACAAATCCCACTTGGCTCACCAAATTTTGTTCTTCTAGGTTGAAGCGTTCGTCTACAGTTGCAGTTTTTATATTTAGGTTTCTCTCTGTTCTCTCCTATATAGATATATGAATTTGGAACTCTAAATCCAACATGGATTGTAGTAGCACTTTGAAACTTGACAAAATAAAGGAGTTCTGAGTTTTGTCTCTATGGTTTGTTTCCTCTTCAAGTAGCCCTAGGCGCAGACTCTGGAAAAGCACTTTCATTGAGAGGGGTTGCCAAGCTTCTAAGAAATAAGGAGTTTCCGAAGTACCAGCAAATATTTTTTCACCCAATCTTGATGATACTTGTTGCTAATGATCAGTACACAAATCCCACTTGGCTCACCAAATTTTGTTCTTCTTGGTTGAAGCGTTCGTCTACAGTAGCAGTTTTTATATTTAGGTTTCCCTCTGTTCTCTCCTGTATAGATAGATGAATTTGGAACTCTAAATCCAACATGGTTTGTAGTACCTCTTTGAAACTTGACAAAATAAAGGAGTTCTCAGTTTTGTCTCTATGGATTGTTTCCTCTTCAATTAGCACTAGGCACACACTGTTGAAAAGCACTTTCATTGAGAGGGGTTTCCAAGCTTCTAAGAAATAACGAGTTTCTGAAATACCAGAAAATATTTTTCACCCAATCTTGATGATACTTGTTGCTAATGAACAGTACACAAATCCGACTTGGCTCACCAAATTGTGTTCTGCTAGGTTGAAGCGTTCGCCTACAGTAGCAGTTTTTATATTTAGGTTTCCCTCTGTTCTCTCCTATATAGATATATGAATTTGGAACTCTAAATCCAACATTGTTTGTAGTAGCTCTTTGAAACTTGACAAAATAAAGGAGTTCTGAGTTCTGTCTCTATGGTTTGTTTCCTCTTCAAGTAGCCCTAGGCACAGAATGTGGAAAAGCACTTTCAATGAGAGGGGTTGCCAAGCTTCTAAGAAATAACGAGTTTCCGAAGTACCAGCAAATATTTTTTCACCCAATCTTGATGATTCTGGTTGCTAATGATCAGTACACAAATCCCACTTGGCTCACCAAGTTGTGTTCTTCTAGGTTGAAGCGTTCGCCTACAGTAGAAGTTTTTATATTTAGGTTTAGATCTGTTCTCTCCTATATAGATACATGAATTTGGAACTCTAAATCCAACATGGTTTGTAGTAGCTCTTTGAAACTTGACAAAATAAAGGAGTTCTCAGTTTTGTCTCTATGGTTTGTTTCCTCTTCAAATAGCCCTAGGCACAGACTGTGGAAAAGCAATTTCATTGAGAGGGGTTGCCAAGTTTCTAAGAAATAACGAGTTTCCATAATACCAGCAAATATTTTTTCACCCCAACTTGATGATACTTGGTGGTAATGATCAGTACACAAATCCCACTTGGCTCACCAAATTTTGTTCTTCTAGGTTGAAGCGTTCGTCTACAGTAGCAGTTTTTATATTTAGGTTTCCCTCTGTTCTCTCCTATATAGATAGATGAATTTGGAACTCTAAATCCAACATGGATTGTAGTAGCTCTTTGAAACTTGACAAAATAAAGGAGTTCTGAGTTTTGTCTCTATGGTTTGTTTCCTCTTCAAGTAGCCCTAGGCGCAGACTCTGGAAAAGCACTTTCATTGAGAGGGGTTACCAAGCTTCTAAGAAATAAGGAGTTTCCGAAGTACCAGCAAATATATTTTCACCCAATCTTGATGATACTTGTTGCTAATGATCAGTACACAAATCCAACTTGGCTCACCAAATTTTGTTCTTCTTGGTTGAAGCGTTCGTCTACAGTAGCAGTTTTTATATTTAGGTTTCCCTCTGTTCTCTCCTGTATAGATAGATGAATTTGGAACTCTAAATCCAACATGGTTTGTAGTACCTCTTTGAAACTTGACAAAATAAAGGAGTTCTCAGTTTTGTCGCTATGGATTGTTTCCTCTTCAATTAGCACTAGGCACACACTGTTGAAAAGCACTTTCATTGAGAGGGGTTTCCAAGCTTCTAAGAAATAACGAGTTTCTGAAATACCAGAAAATATTTTTCACCCAATCTTGATGATACTTGTTGCTAATGAACAGTACACAAATCCCACTTGGCTCACCAAATTGTGTTCTGCTAGGTTGAAGCGTTCGCCTACAGTAGCAGTTTATATATTTAGGTTTCCCTCTGTTCTCTCCTATATAGATATATGAATTTGGAACTCTAAATCCAACATTGTTTGTAGTAGCTCTTTGAAACGTGACAAAATAAAGGAGTTCTGAGTTCTGTCTCTATGGTTTGTTTCCTCTTCAAGTAGCCCTAGGCACAGACTGTGGAAAAGCACTTTCAATGAGAGGGGTTGCCAAGCTTCTAAGAAATAACGAGTTTCCGAAGTACCAGCAAATATTTTTTCACCCAATCTTGATGATTCTGGTTGCTAATGATCAGTACACAAATCCCACTTGGCTCAACAAATTGTGTTCTTCTAGGTTGAAGCGTTCGCCTACAGTAGAAGTTTTTATATTTAGGTTTAGATCTGTTCTCTCCTATATAGATACATGAATTTGGAACTCTAAATCCAACATGGTTTGTAGTAGCTCTTTGAAACTTGACAAAATAAAGGAGTTCTCAGTTTTGTCTCTATGGTTTGTTTCCTCTTCAAATAGCCCTAGGCACAGATTGTGGAAAAGCAATTTCATTGAGAGGGGTTGCCAAGTTTCTAAGAAATAACGAGTTTCCATAATACCAGCAAATATTTTTTCACCCCATCTTGATGATACTTGGTGGTAATGATCAGTACACAAATCCCACTTGGCTCACCAAATTTTGTTCTTCTAGGTTGAAGCGTTCGTCTACAGTAGCAGTTTTTATATTTAGGTTTCCCTCTGTTCTCTCCTATATAGATAGATGAATTTGGAACTCTAAATCCAACATGGATTGTAGTAGCTCTTTGAAACTTGACAAAATAAAGGAGTTCTGAGTTTTGTCTCTATGGTTTGTTTCCTCTTCAAGTAGCCCTAGGCGCAGACTCTGGAAAAGCACTTTCATTGAGAGGGGTTGCCAAGCTTCTAAGAAATAAGGAGTTTCCGAAGTACCAGCAAATATTTTTTCACCCAATCTTGATGATACTTGTTGCTAATGATCAGTACACAAATCCCACTTGGATCACCAAATTTTGTTCTTCTTGGTTGAAGCGTTCGTCTACAGTAGCAGTTTTTATATTTAGGTTTCCCTCTGTTCTCTCCTGTATAGATAGATGAATTTGGAACTCTAAATCCAACATGGTTTGTAGTGCCTCTTTGAAACTTGACAAAATAAAGGAGTTCTCAGTTTTGTCTCTATGGATTGTTTCCTCTTCAATTAGCACTAGGCACACACTGTTGAAAAGCACTTTCATTGAGAGGGGTTTCCAAGATTCTAAGAAATAACGAGTTTCTGAAATACCAGAAAATATTTTTCACCCAATCTTGATGATACTTGTTGCTAATGAACAGTACACAAATCCCACTTGGCTCACCAAATTGCGTTCTGCTAGGTTGAAGCGTTCGCCTACAGTAGCAGTTTTTATATTTAGGTTTCCCTCTGTTCTCTCCTATATAGATATATGAATTTGGAACTCTAAATCCAACATTGTTTGTAGTAGCTCTTTGAAACTTGACAAAATAAAGGAGTTCTGAGTTCTGTCTCTATGGTTTGTTTCCTCTTCAAGTAGCCCTAGGCACAGACTGTGGAAAAGCACTTTCAATGAGAGGGGTTGCCAAGCTTCTAAGAAATAACGAGTTTCCGAAGTACCAGCAAATATTTTTTCACCCAATCTTGATGATTCTGGTTGCTAATGATCAGTACACAAATCCCACTTGGCTCACCAAATTGTGTTCTTCTAGGTTGAAGCGTTCGCCTACAGTAGAAGTTTTTATATTTAGGTTTCCCTCTGTTCTCTCCTATATAGATATATGAATTTGTAACTCTAAATCCAACATGGTTTGTACTAGCTCTTTGAAAGTTGACAAAATAAAGGAGTTCTCTGTTTTGTCTCTATGGTTTGTTTCCTCTTCAAGTAGCCCTAGGCACAGACTGTGGAAAAGCACTTTCATTGAGAGAGTTTGCCAAGCTTCTAAGAAATTACAAGTTTCCGAAATACCAGCAAATATTTTTTGACCCAATCTTGATGATACTTGGTGGTAATGATCAGTACACAAATCCCACTTGGCTCACCAAATTTTGTTCTTCTAGGTTGAAGCGTTCGTCTACAGGTGCAGTTTTTATATTTAGGTTTCTCTCTGTTCTCTCCTATATAGATATATGAATTTGGAACTCTAAATCCAACATGGATTGTAGTAGCACTTTGAAACTTGACAAAATAAAGGAGTTCTGAGTTTTGTCTCTATGGTTTGTTTCCTCTTCAAGTAGCCCTAGGCGCAGACTCTGGAAAAGCACTTTCATTGAGAGGGGTTGCCAAGCTTCTAAGAAATAAGGAGTTTCCGAAGTACCAGCAAATATTTTTTCACCCAATCTTGATGATACTTGTTGCTAATGATCAGTACACAAATCCCACTTGGCTCACCAAATTTTGTTCTTCTTGGTTGAAGCGTTCGTCTACAGTAGCAGTTTTTATATTTAGGTTTCCCTCTGTTCTCTCCTGTATAGATAGATGAATTTGGAACTCTAAATCCAACATGGTTTGTAGTACCTCTTTGAAACTTGACAAAATAAAGGAGTTCTCAGTTTTGTCTCTATGGATTGTTTCCTCTTCAATTAGCACTAGGCACACACTGTTGAAAAGCACTTTCATTGAGAGGGGTTTCCAAGCTTCTAAGAAATAACGAGTTTCTGAAATACCAGAAAATATTTTTCACCCAATCTTGATGATACTTGTTGCTAATGAACAGTACACAAATCCCACTTGGCTCACCAAATTGTGTTCTGCTAGGTTGAAGCGTTCGCCTACAGTAGCAGTTTTTATATTTAGGTTTCCCTCTGTTCTCTCCTATATAGATATATGAATTTGGAACTCTAAATCCAACATTGTTTGTAGTAGCTCTTTGAAACTTGACAAAATAAAGGAGTTCTGAGTTCTGTCTCTATGGTTTGTTTCCTCTTCAAGTAGCCCTAGGCACAGAATGTGGAAAAGCACTTTCAATGAGAGGGGTTGCCAAGCTTCTAAGAAATAACGAGTTTCCGAAGTACCAGCAAATATTTTTTCACCCAATCTTGATGATTCTGGTTGCTAATGATCAGTACACAAATCCCACTTGGCTCACCAAGTTGTGTTCTTCTAGGTTGAAGCGTTCGCCTACAGTAGAAGTTTTTATATTTAGGTTTAGATCTGTTCTCTCCTATATAGATACATGAATTTGGAACTCTAAATCCAACATGGTTTGTAGTAGCTCTTTGAAACTTGACAAAATAAAGGAGTTCTCAGTTTTGTCTCTATGGTTTGTTTCCTCTTCAAATAGCCCTAGGCACAGACTGTGGAAAAGCAATTTCATTGAGAGGGGTTGCCAAGTTTCTAAGAAATAACGAGTTTCCATAATACCAGCAAATATTTTTTCACCCCAACTTGATGATACTTGGTGGTAATGATCAGTACACAAATCCCACTTGGCTCACCAAATTTTGTTCTTCTAGGTTGAAGCGTTCGTCTACAGTAGCAGTTTTTATATTTAGGTTTCCCTCTGTTCTCTCCTATATAGATAGATGAATTTGGAACTCTAAATCCAACATGGATTGTAGTAGCTCTTTGAAACTTGACAAAATAAAGGAGTTCTGAGTTTTGTCTCTATGGTTTGTTTCCTCTTCAAGTAGCCCTAGGCGCAGACTCTGGAAAAGCACTTTCATTGAGAGGGGTTACCAAGCTTCTAAGAAATAAGGAGTTTCCGAAGTACCAGCAAATATATTTTCACCCAATCTTGATGATACTTGTTGCTAATGATCAGTACACAAATCCAACTTGGCTCACCAAATTTTGTTCTTCTTGGTTGAAGCGTTCGTCTACAGTAGCAGTTTTTATATTTAGGTTTCCCTCTGTTCTCTCCTGTATAGATAGATGAATTTGGAACTCTAAATCCAACATGGTTTGTAGTACCTCTTTGAAACTTGACAAAATAAAGGAGTTCTCAGTTTTGTCGCTATGGATTGTTTCCTCTTCAATTAGCACTAGGCACACACTGTTGAAAAGCACTTTCATTGAGAGGGGTTTCCAAGCTTCTAAGAAATAACGAGTTTCTGAAATACCAGAAAATATTTTTCACCCAATCTTGATGATACTTGTTGCTAATGAACAGTACACAAATCCCACTTGGCTCACCAAATTGTGTTCTGCTAGGTTGAAGCGTTCGCCTACAGTAGCAGTTTTTATATTTAGGTTTCCCTCTGTTCTCTCCTATATAGATATATGAATTTGGAACTCTAAATCCAACATTGTTTGTAGTAGCTCTTTGAAACGTGACAAAATAAAGGAGTTCTGAGTTCTGTCTCTATGGTTTGTTTCCTCTTCAAGTAGCCCTAGGCCCAGACTGTGGAAAAGCACTTTCAATGAGAGGGGTTGCCAAGCTTCTAAGAAATAACGAGTTTCCGAAGTACCAGCAAATATTTTTTCACCCAATCTTGATGATTCTGGTTGCTAATGATCAGTACACAAATCCCACTTGGCTCAACAAATTGTGTTCTTCTAGGTTGAAGCGTTCGCCTACAGTAGAAGTTTTTATATTTAGGTTTAGATCTGTTCTCTCCTATATAGATACATGAATTTGGAACTCTAAATCCAACATGGTTTGTAGTAGCTCTTTGAAACTTGACAAAATAAAGGAGTTCTCAGTTTTGTCTCTATGGTTTGTTTCCTCTTCAAATAGCCCTAGGCACAGATTGTGGAAAAGCAATTTCATTGAGAGGGGTTGCCAAGTTTCTAAGAAATAACGAGTTTCCATAATACCAGCAAATATTTTTTCACCCCATCTTGATGATACTTGGTGGTAATGATCAGTACACAAATCCCACTTGGCTCACCAAATTTTGTTCTTCTAGGTTGAAGCCTTCGTCTACAGTAGCAGTTTTTATATTTAGGTTTCCCTCTGTTCTCTCCTATATAGATAGATGAATTTGGAACTCTAAATCCAACATTGTTTGTAGTAGCTCTTTGAAACGTGACAAAATAAAGGAGTTCTGAGTTCTGTCTCTATGGTTTGTTTCCTCTTCAAGTAGCCCTAGGCACAGACTGTGGAAAAGCACTTTCAATGAGAGGGGTTGCCAAGCTTCTAAGAAATAACGAGTTTCCGAAGTACCAGCAAATATTTTTTCACCCAATCTTGATGATTCTGGTTGCTAATGATCAGTACACAAATCCCACTTGGCTCAACAAATTGTGTTCTTCTAGGTTGAAGCGTTCGCCTACAGTAGAAGTTTTTATATTTAGGTTTAGATCTGTTCTCTCCTATATAGATACATGAATTTGGAACTCTAAATCCAACATGGTTTGTAGTAGCTCTTTGAAACTTGACAAAATAAAGGAGTTCTCAGTTTTGTCTCTATGGTTTGTTTCCTCTTCAAATAGCCCTAGGCACAGATTGTGGAAAAGCAATTTCATTGAGAGGGGTTGCCAAGTTTCTAAGAAATAACGAGTTTCCATAATACCAGCAAATATTTTTTCACCCCATCTTGATGATACTTGGTGGTAATGATCAGTACACAAATCCCACTTGGCTCACCAAATTTTGTTCTTCTAGGTTGAAGCGTTCGTCTACAGTAGCAGTTTTTATATTTAGGTTTCCCTCTGTTCTCTCCTATATAGATAGATGAATTTGGAACTCTAAATCCAACATGGATTGTAGTAGCTCTTTGAAACTTGACAAAATAAAGGAGTTCTGAGTTTTGTCTCTATGGTTTGTTTCCTCTTCAAGTAGCCCTAGGCGCAGACTCTGGAAAAGCACTTTCATTGAGAGGGGTTGCCAAGCTTCTAAGAAATAAGGAGTTTCCGAAGTACCAGCAAATATTTTTTCACCCAATCTTGATGATACTTGTTGCTAATGATCAGTACACAAATCCCACTTGGATCACCAAATTTTGTTCTTCTTGGTTGAAGCGTTCGTCTACAGTAGCAGTTTTTATATTTAGGTTTCCCTCTGTTCTCTCCTGTATAGATAGATGAATTTGGAACTCTAAATCCAACATGGTTTGTAGTGCCTCTTTGAAACTTGACAAAATAAAGGAGTTCTCAGTTTTGTCTCTATGGATTGTTTCCTCTTCAATTAGCACTAGGCACACACTGTTGAAAAGCACTTTCATTGAGAGGGGTTTCCAAGCTTCTAAGAAATAACGAGTTTCTGAAATACCAGAAAATATTTTTCACCCAATCTTGATGATACTTGTTGCTAATGAACAGTACACAAATCCCACTTGGCTCACCAAATTGCGTTCTGCTAGGTTGAAGCGTTCGCCTACAGTAGCAGTTTTTATATTTAGGTTTCCCTCTGTTCTCTCCTATATAGATATATGAATTTGGAACTCTAAATCCAACATTGTTTGTAGTAGCTCTTTGAAACTTGACAAAATAAAGGAGTTCTGAGTTCTGTCTCTATGGTTTGTTTCCTCTTCAAGTAGCCCTAGGCACAGACTGTGGAAAAGCACTTTCAATGAGAGGGGTTGCCAAGCTTCTAAGAAATAACGAGTTTCCGAAGTACCAGCAAATATTTTTTCACCCAATCTTGATGATTCTGGTTGCTAATGATCAGTACACAAATCCCACTTGGCTCACCAAATTGTGTTCTTCTAGGTTGAAGCGTTCGCCTACAGTACAAGTTTTTATATTTAGGTTTAGATCTGTTCTCTCCTATATAGATACATGAATTTGGAACTCTAAATCCAACATGGTTTGTAGTAGCTCTTTGAAACTTGACAAAATAAAGGAGTTCTCAGTTTTGTCTCTATGGTTTGTTTCCTCTTCAAATAGCCCTAGGCACAGACTGTGGAAAAGCAATTTCATTGAGAGGGGTTGCCAAGTTTCTAAGAAATAACGAGTTTCCATAATACCAGCAAATATTTTTTCACCCCATCTTGATGATACTTTTTGTTAATGATCAGTACACAAATCCCACTTTGCTCACCAAATTTTGTTCTTCTAAGTTGAAGCGTTCGTCTACAGTAGCCGTTTTTATATTTAGGTTTCACTCTGTTCTCTCATATATAGATAGATGAATTTGGAACTCTAAATCCAACATGGTTTGTAGTAGCTCTTTGAATCTTGACAAAATAAAGGAGTTCTGAGTTTTTTTCTCTATGGTTTGTTTCCTCTTCAAGTAGCCCTAGGCGCAGACTCTGGAAAAGCACTTTCATTGAGAGGGGTTGCCAAGCTTCTAAGAAATAACGAGTTTCCGAAGTACCAGCAAATATTTTTTCACCCAATCTTGATGATACTGGTTGCTAATGATCAGTACACAAATCCCACTTGGCTCACCAAATTGTGTTCTTCTAGGTTGAAGCGTTCGCCTACAGTAGAAGTTTTATATTTAGGTTTCCCTCTGTTCTCTCCTATATAGATATATGAATTTGTAACTCTAAATCCAACATGGTTTGTAGTAGCTCTTTGAAACTTGACAAAATAAAGGAGTTCTGAGTTTTGTCTCTATGGTTTGTTTCCTCTTCAAGTAGCCCTAGGAATAGACTGTGGAAAACCACTTTCATTGAGACGCGTTGCCAAGCTTCTAAGAAATAACGAGTTTCTGAAATACCAGCAAATATTTTTTCACCCAATCTTGATGATACTTGGTGGTAATAATCAGTACACAGATCCCACTTGGCTCACCAAATTTTGTTCTTCTAGGTTGAAGCGTTCGTCTACAGTAGCCATTTTTATATTTAGGTTTCACTCTGTTCTCTCATATATAGATAGATGAATTTGGAACTCTAAATCCAACATGGTTTGTAGTAGCTCTTTGAAACTTGACAAAATAAAGGAGTTCTGAGTTTTGTCTCCATGGATTGTTTTCTCTTCAATTAGCACTAGGCACACACTGTGGAAAAGCACTTTCATTGAGAGAGTTTGCCAAGCTTCTAAGAAATAACGAGTTCCGAAGTACCAGCAAATATTTTTTAACCCAATCTTGATGATACTTGTTGCTAATGATCAGTACTCAAATCCCACTTGGCTCACAAAATTGTGTTCTGCTAGGTTGAAGCGTTCGTCTACAGTAGCCGTTTTTATATTTAGGTTTCACTCTGTTCTCTCATATATAGATAGATGAATTTGGAACTCTAAATCCAACATGGTTTGTAGTAGCTCTTAGAAACTTGACAAAATAAAGGAGTTCTCAGTTTTGTCTCTATGGTTTGTTTCCTCTTCAAATAGCCCTAGGCACAGACTGTGGAAAAGCAATTTCATTGAGAGGGGTTGCCAAGCTTCTAAGAAATAACGAGTTTCCAAAATACCAGCAAATATTTTTTCACGCAATCTTGATGATACTTGGTGGTAATGATCAGTACACAGATCCCACTTGGCTCACCAAATTTTGTTCTTCTAGGTTGAAGTGTTCGTCTACAGTAGCAGTTTTTATATTTAGATTTCACTCTGTTCTCTCATATATAGATAGATGAATTTGGAACTCTAAATCCAACATGGTTTGTAGTAGCTCTTTGAATCTTGACAAAATAAAGGAGTTCTGAGTTTTTTTCTCTATGGTTTGTTTCCTCTTCAAGTAGCCCTAGGCGCAGACTCTGGAAAAGCACTTTCATTGAGAGGGGTTGCCAAGCTTCTAAGAAATAACGAGTTTCCCAAGTACCAGCAAATATTTTTTCACCCAATCTTGATGATACTGGTTGCTAATGATCAGTACACAAATCCCACTTGGCTCACCAAATTGTGTTCTTCTAGGTTGAAGCGTTCGCCTACAGTAGAAGTTTTTATATTTAGGTTTCCCTCTGTTCTCTCCTATATAGATATATGAATTTGTAACTCTAAATCCAACAGGGTTTGTAGTAGCTCTTTGAAACTTGACAAAATAAATTAGTTCTCTGTTTTGTCTCTATGGTTTGTTTCCTCTTCAAGTAGCCCTAGGCACAGACTGTGGAAAAGCACTTTCATTGAGAGAGTTTGCCAAGCTTCTAAGATATTACAAGTTTCCGAAATACCAGCAAATATTTTTTCACCCAATCTTGATGATACTTGGTGGTAATGATCAGTACACAGATCCCACTTGGATCACCAAATTTTGTTCTTCTAGGTTGAAGCGTTCGTCTACAGTAGCAGTTTTTATATTTAGGTTTCTCTCTGTTCTCTCCTATATAGATAGATGAATTTGGAACTCTAAATCCAACATGGATTGTAGTAGCTCTTTGAAACTTGACAAAATAAAGGAGATCTCAGTTTTGTCTCTATGGTTTGTTTCCTCTTCAAGTAGCCCTAGGCACAGACTGTTTAAAAGCACTTTCATTGAGAGGGATTGCCAAGCTTCTAAGAAATAACGAGTTTCCGAAATACCAGCAAATATTTTTTCACCCAATCTTGATGATACTTGGTGGTAATGATCAGTACACAGATCCCACTTGGCTCACCAAATTTTGTTCTTCTAGGTTGAAGCGTTCGTCTACAGTAGCAGTTTTTATATTTAGGTTTCTCTCTGTTCTCTCCTATATAGATAGATGAATTTGGAACTCTAAATCCAACATGGATTGTAGTAGCTCTTTGAAACTTGACAAAATAAAGGAGTTCTGAGTTTTGTCTCTATGGTTTGTTTCCTCTTCAAGTAGCCCTAGGCGCAGACTCTGGAAGAGCACTTTCATTGAGATGGGTTTCAAAGCTTCTAAGAAATAACGAGTTTCCGAAGTACCAGCAAATATTTTTTCACCCAATCTTGATGATACTGGTTGCTAATGATCAGTACACAAATCCCACTTGGCTCACCAAATTGTGTTCTTCTAGGTTGAAGCGTTCACCTACAGTAGAAGTTTTTATATTTAGGTTTCCCTCTGTTCTCTCCTATATAGATATATGAATTTGTAACTCTAAATCCAACATGGTTTATAGTAGCTCTTTGAAACGTGACAAAATAAAGGAGTTCTCAGTTTTGACTCTATGGTTTGTTTCCTCTTCAAGTAGCCCTAGGCACAGACTGTGGAAAAGCACTTTCATTGAGAGAGTTTGCCAAGCTTCTAAGAAATTACAAGTTTCCGAAATACCAGCAAATATTTTTTCACCCAATCTTGATGATACTTGGTGGTAATGATCAGTACACAAATCCCACTTGGCTCACCAAATTTTGTTCTTCTAGGTTGAAGCGTTCGTCTACAGTAGCAGTTTTTATATTTAGGTTTCTCTTTGTTCTCTCCTATATAGATAGATGAATTTGGAACTCTAAATCCAACATGGATTGTAGTAGCTCTTTGAAACTTGACAAAATAAAGGAGTTCTCAGTTTTGTCTCTATGGTTTGTTTCCTCTTCAAGTAGCCCTAGGCACAGACTGTGGAAAACCACTTTCATTGAGAGGGGTTGCCAAGCTTCTAAGAAATAACGAGTTTCCGAAATACCAGCAAATATTTTTTCACCCAATCTTGATGATACTTGGTGGTAATGATCAGTACACAGATCCCACTTGGCTCACCAAATTTTGTTCTTTAGGTTGAAGCGTTCGTCTACAGTAGCAGTTTTTATATTTAGGTTTCACTCTGTTCTCTCATATATAGATAGATGAATTTGGAACTCTAAATCCAACATGGTTTGTAGTAGCTCTTTGAAACTTGACAAAATAAAGGAGTTCTGAGTTTTGTCTCTATGGTTTGTTTCCTCTTCAAGTAGCCCTAGGAATAGACTGTGGAAAACCACTTTCATTGAGACGCGTTGCCAAGCTTCTAAGAAATAACGAGTTTCTGAAATACCAGCAAATATTTTTTCACCCAATCTTGATGATACTTGGTGGTAATGATCAGTACACAGATCCCACTTGGCTCACCAAATTTTGTTCTTCTAGGTTGAAGCGTTCGTCTACAGTAGCCATTTTTATATTTAGGTTTCACTCTGTTCTCTCATATATAGATAGATGAATTTGGAACTCTAAATCCAACATGGTTTGTAGTAGCTCTTTGAAACTTGACAAAATAAAGGAGTTCTGAGTTTTGTCTCTATGGATTGTTTTCTCTTCAATTAGCACTAGGCACACACTGTGGAAAAGCACTTTCATTGAGAGAGTTTGCCAAGCTTCTAAGAAATAACGAGTTCCGAAGTACCAGCAAATATTTTTTAACCCAATCTTGATGATACTTGTTGCTAATGATCAGTACTCAAATCCCACTTGGCTCACAAAATTGTGTTCTGCTAGGTTGAAGCGTTCGTCTACAGTAGCCGTTTTTATATTTAGGTTTCACTCTGTTCTCTCATATATAGATAGATGAATTTGGAACTCTAAATCCAACATGGTTTGTAGTAGCTCTTAGAAACTTGACAAAATAAAGGAGTTCTCAGTTTTGTCTCTATGGTTTGTTTCCTCTTCAAATAGCCCTAGGCACAGACTGTGGAAAAGCAATTTCATTGAGAGGGGTTGCCAAGCTTCTAAGAAATAACGAGTTTCCAAAATATCAGCAAATATTTTTTCACCCAATTTTGATGATACTTGGTGGTAATGATCAGTACACAGATCCCACTTGGTCACCAAATTTTGTTCTTCTAGGTTGAAGTGTTCGTCTACAGTAGCAGTTTTTATATTTAGATTTCACTCTGTTCTCTCATATATAGATAGATGAATTTGGAACTCTAAATCCAACATGGTTTGTAGTAGCTCTTTGAATCTTGACAAAATAAAGGAGTTCTGAGTTTTTTTCTCTATGGTTTGTTTCCTCTTCAAGTAGCCCTAGGCGCAGACTCTGGAAAAGCACTTTCATTGAGAGGGGTTGCCAAGCTTCTAAGAAATAACGAGTTTCCCAAGTACCAGCAAATATTTTTTCACCCAATCTTGATGATACTGGTTGCTAATGATCAGTACACAAATCCCACTTGGCTCACCAAATTGTGTTCTTCTAGGTTGAAGCGTTCGCCTACAGTAGAAGTTTTTATATTTAGGTTTCCCTCTGTTCTCTCCTATATAGATATATGAATTTGTAACTCTAAATCCAACAGGGTTTGTAGTAGCTCTTTGAAACTTGACAAAATAAATTACTTCTCTGTTTTGTCTCTATGGTTTGTTTCCTCTTCAAGTAGCCCTAGGCACAGACTGTGGAAAAGCACTTTCATTGAGAGAGTTTGCCAAGCTTCTAAGAAATTACAAGTTTCCGAAATACCAGCAAATATTTTTTCACCCAATCTTGATGATACTTGGTGGTAATGATCAGTACACAAATCCCACTTGGCTCACCAAATTTTGTTCTTCTAGGTTGAAGCGTTCGTCTACAGTAGCAGTTTTTATATTTAGGTTTCTCTCTGTTCTCTCCTATATAGATAGATGAATTTGGAACTCTAAATCCAACATGGATTGTAGTAGCTCTTTGAAACTTGACAAAATAAAGGAGTTCTCAGTTTTGTCTCTATGGTTTGTTTCCTCTTCAAGTAGCCCTAGGCACAGACTGTGGAAAACCACTTTCATTGAGAGGGGTTGCCAAGCTTCTAAGAAATAACGAGTTTCCGAAATACCAGCAAATATTTTTTCACCCAATCTTGATGATACTTGGTGGTAATGATCAGTACACAGATCCTACTTGGCTCACCAAATTTTGTTCTTCTAGGTTGAAGCGTTCGTCTACAGTAGCAGTTTTTATATTTAGGTTTCACTCTGTTCTCTCATATATAGATAGATGAATTTGGAACTCTAAATCCAACATGGTTTGTAGTAGCTCTTTGAAACTTGACAAAATAAAGGAGTTCTGAGTTTTGTCTCTATGGTTTGTTTCCTCTTCAAGTAGCCCTAGGAATAGACTGTGGAAAACCACTTTCATTGAGACGCGTTGCCAAGCTCCTAAGAAATAACGAGTTTCTGAAATACCAGCAAATATTTTTTCACCCAATCTTGATGATACTTGGTGGTAATGATCAGTACACAGATCCCACTTGGCTCACCAAATTTTGTTCTTCTAGGTTGAAGCGTTCGTCTACAGTAGCCATTTTTATATTTAGGTTTCACTCTGTTTTCTCATATATAGATAGATGAATTTGGAACTCTAAATCCAACATGGTTTGTAGTAGCTCTTTGAAACTTGACAAAATAAAGGAGTTCTGAGTTTTGTCTCTATGGATTGTTTTCTCTTCAATTAGCACTAGGCACACACTGTGGAAAAGCACTTTCATTGAGAGAGTTTGCCAAGCTTCTAAGAAATAACGAGTTCCGAAGTACCAGCAAATATTTTTTAACCCAATCTTGATGATACTTGTTGCTAATGATCAGTACTCAAATCCCACTTGGCTCACAAAATTGTGTTCTGCTAGGTTGAAGCGTTCGTCTACAGTAGCCGTTTTTATATTTAGGTTTCACTCTGTTCTCTCATATATAGATAGATGAATTTGGAACTCTAAATCCAACATGGTTTGTAGTAGCTCTTAGAAACTTGACAAAATAAAGGAGTTCTCAGTTTTGTCTCTATGGTTTGTTTCCTCTTCAAATAGCCCTAGGCACAGACAGTGGAAAAGCAATTTCATTGAGAGGGGTTGCCAAGCTTCTAAGAAATAACGAGTTTCCAAAATATCAGCAAATATTTTTTCACCCAATTTTGATGATACTTGGTGGTAATGATCAGTACACAGATCCCACTTGGCTCACCAAATTTTGTTCTTCTAGGTTGAAGTGTTCGTCTACAGTAGCAGTTTTTATATTTAGATTTCACTCTGTTCTCTCATATATAGATAGATGAATTTGGAACTCTAAATCCAACATGGTTTGTAGTAGCTCTTTGAATCTTGACAAAATAAAGGAGTTCTGAGTTTTTTTCTCTATGGTTTGTTTCCTCTTCAAGTAGCCCTAGGCGCAGACTCTGGAAAAGCACTTTCATTGAGAGGGGTTGCCAAGCTTCTAAGAAATAACGAGTTTCCCAAGTACCAGCAAATATTTTTTCACCCAATCTTGATGATACTGGTTGCTAATGATCAGTACACAAATCCCACTTGGCTCACCAAATTGTGTTCTTCTAGGTTGAAGCGTTCGCCTACAGTAGAAGTTTTTATATTTAGGTTTCCCTCTGTTCTCTCCTATATAGATATATGAATTTGTAACTCTAAATCCAACAGGGTTTGTAGTAGCTCTTTGAAACTTGACAAAATAAATTAGTTCTCTGTTTTGTCTCTATGGTTTGTTTCCTCTTCAAGTAGCCCTAGGCACAGACTGTGGAAAAGCACTTTCATTGAGAGAGTTTGCCAAGCTTCTAAGAAATTACAAGTTTCCGAAATACCAGCAAATATTTTTTCACCCAATCTTGATGATACTTGGTGGTAATGATCAGTACACAAATCCCACTTGGCTCACCAAATTTTGTTCTTCTAGGTTGAAGCGTTCGTCTACAGTAGCAGTTTTTATATTTAGGTTTCTCTCTGTTCTCTCCTATATAGATAGATGAATTTGGAACTCTAAATCCAACATGGATTGTAGTAGCTCTTTGAAACTTGACAAAATAAAGGAGTTCTCAGTTTTGTCTCTATGGTTTGTTTCCTCTTCAAGTAGCCCTAGGCACAGACTGTGGAAAACCACTTTCATTGAGAGGGGTTGCCAAGCTTCTAAGAAATAACGAGTTTCCGAAATACCAGCAAATATTTTTTCACCCAATCTTGATGATACTTGGTGGTAATGATCAGTACACAGATCCCACTTGGCTCACCAAATTTTGTTCTTCTAGGTTGAAGCGTTCGTCTACAGTAGCAGTTTTTATATTTAGGTTTCACTCTGTTCTCTCATATATAGATAGATGAATTTGGAACTCTAAATCCAACATGGTTTGTAGTAGCTCTTTGAAACTTGACAAAATAAAGGAGTTCTGAGTTTTGTCTCTATGGTTTGTTTCCTCTTCAAGTAGCCCTAGGAATAGACTGTGGAAAACCACTTTCATTGAGACGCGTTGCCAAGCTTCTAAGAAATAACGAGTTTCTGAAATACCAGCAAATATTTTTTCACCCAATCTTGATGATACTTGGTGGTAATGATCAGTACACAGATCCCACTTGGCTCACCAAATTTTGTTCTTCTAGGTTGAAGCGTTCGTCTACAGTAGCCATTTTTATATTTAGGTTTCACTCTGTTCTCTCATATATAGATAGATGAATTTGGAACTCTAAATCCAACATGGTTTGTAGTAGCTCTTTGAATCTTGACAAAATAAAGGAGTTCTGAGTTTTTTTCTCTATGGTTTGTTTCCTCTTCAAGTAGCCCTAGGCGCAGACTCTGGAAAAGCACTTTCATTGAGAGGGGTTGCCAAGCTTCTAAGTAATAACGAGTTTCCCAAGTACCAGCAAATATTTTTTCACCCAATCTTGATGATACTGGTTGCTAATGATCAGTACACAAATCCCACTTGGCTCACCAAATTGTGTTCTTCTAGGTTGAAGCGTTCGCCTACAGTAGAAGTTTTTATATTTAGGTTTCCCTCTGTTCTCTCCTATATAGATATATGAATTTGTAACTCTAAATCCAACAGGGTTTGTAGTAGCTCTTTGAAACTTGACAAAATAAATTAGTTCTCTGTTTTGTCTCTATGGTTTGTTTCCTCTTCAAGTAGCCCTAGGCACAGACTGTGGAAAAGCACTTTCATTGAGAGAGTTTGCCAAGCTTCTAAGAAATTACAAGTTTCCGAAATACCAGCAAATATTTTTTCACCCAATCTTGATGATACTTGGTGGTAATGATCAGTACACAAATCCCACTTGGCTCACCAAATTTTGTTCTTCTAGGTTGAAGCGTTCGTCTACAGTAGCAGTTTTTATATTTAGGTTTCTCTCTGTTCTCTCCTATATAGATAGATGAATTTGGAACTCTAAATCCAACATGGATTGTAGTAGCTCTTTGAAACTTGACAAAATAAAGGAGATCTCAGTTTTGTCTCTATGGTTTGTTTCCTCTTCAAGTAGCCCTAGGCACAGACTGTTTAAAAGCACTTTCATTGAGAGGGATTGCCAAGCTTCTAAGAAATAACGAGTTTCCGAAATACCAGCAAATATTTTTTCACCCAATCTTGATGATACTTGGTGGTAATGATCAGTACACAGATCCCACTTGGCTCACCAAATTTTGTTCTTCTAGGTTGAAGCGTTCGTCTACAGTAGCAGTTTTTATATTTAGGTTTCTCTCTGTTCTCTCCTATATAGATAGATGAATTTGGAACTCTAAATCCAACATGGATTGTAGTAGCTCTTTGAAACTTGACAAAATAAAGGAGTTCTGAGTTTTTCTCTATGGTTTGTTTCCTCTTCAAGTAGCCCTAGGCGCAGACTCTGGAAGAGCACTTTCATTGAGATGGGTTGCAAAGCTTCTAAGAAATAACGAGTTTCCGAAGTACCAGCAAATATTTTTTCACCCAATCTTGATGATACTGGTTGCTAATGATCAGTACACAAATCCCACTTGGCTCACCAAATTGTGTTCTTCTAGGTTGAAGCGTTCACCTACAGTAGAAGTTTTTATATTTAGGTTTCCCTCTGTTCTCTCCTATATAGATATATGAATTTGTAACTCTAAATCCAACATGGTTTATAGTAGCTCTTTGAAACGTGACAAAATAAAGGAGTTCTCAGTTTTGACTCTATGGTTTGTTTCCTCTTCAAGTAGCCCTAGGCACAGACTGTGGAAAAGCACTTTCATTGAGAGAGTTTGCCAAGCTTCTAAGAAATTACAAGTTTCCGAAATACCAGCAAATATTTTTTCACCCTAACTTGATGATACTTGGTGGTAATGATCAGTACACAAATCCCACTTGGCTCACCAAATTTTGTTCTTCTAGGTTGAAGCGTTCGTCTACAGTAGCAGTTTTTATATTTAGGTTTCTCTTTGTTCTCTCCTATATAGATAGATGAATTTGGAACTCTAAATCCAACATGGATTGTAGTAGCTCTTTGAAACTTGACAAAATAAAGGAGTTCTCAGTTTTGTCTCTATGGTTTGTTTCCTCTTCAAGTAGCCCTAGGCACAGACTGTGGAATCACTTTCATTGAGATGGGTTGCCAAACTTCTAAGAAATAACGAGTTTCCATAATACCTGCAAATATTTTTTCACCCAATCTTGATGATACTTGGTGGTCATGATCAGTACACAAATCCCACTTGGCTCACCAAATTTTGTTCGTCTAGGTTGAAGCGTTCGTCTACAGTAGCCGTTTTTATATTTAGGTTTCTCTCTGTTCTCTCCTATATAGATAGATGAATTTGGAACTTTAAATCCAACATGGATTGTAGTAGCTCTTTGAAACTTGACAAAATAAAGGAGTTCTCAGTTTTGTCTCTATGGTTTGTTTCCTCTTCAAGTAGCCCTAGGCACAGACTGTGGAAAACCACTTTTATTGAGAGGGGTTGCCAAGCTTCTAAGAAATAACGAGTTTCCGAAATACCAGCAAATATTTTTTCACCCAATCTTGATGATACCGGTGGTAATGATCAGTACACAGATCCCACTTGGCTCACCAAATTTTGTTCTTCTAGGTTGAAGCGTTTGTCTACAGTAGCAGTTTTTATATTTAGGTTTCACTCTGTTCTCTCATATATAGATAGATGAATTTGGAACTCTAAATCCAACATGGTTTGTAGTAGCTCTTTGAAACTTGACAAAATAAAGAGTTCTGAGTTTTGTCTCTATGGTTTGTTTCCTCTTCAATTAGCCCTAGGCACAGACTGTGGAAAACCACTTTCATTGAGGGGGTTGCCAAGCTTCTAAGAAATAACGAGTTTCCGAAATATCAGCAAATATTTTTTCACCCAATCTTGATGATACTGGTTGCTAATGATCAGTACACAAATCCCACTTGCCTCACCAAATTTTGTTCTTCTAGGTTGAAGCGTTCGTCTACAGTAGCCGTTTTTATATTTAGGTTTCACTCTGTTCTCTCATATATAGATAGATGAATTTGGAACTCTAAATCCAACATGGTTTGTAGTAGCTCTTTCAAACTTGACAAAATAAAGGAGTTCTGAGTTTTGTCTCTATGGTTTGTTTCCTCTTCAAGTAGCCCTAGGCGCAGACTGTGGAAAAGCACTTTCATTGAGAGGGGTTGCCAAGCTTCTAAGAAATAACGAGTTTCCGAAGTACCAGCAAATATTTTTTCACCCAATCTTGATGATACTTGTTGCTAATGATCAGTACACAAATGCCACTTGGCTCACCAAATTTTGTTCTTCTAGGTTGAAGCTTTCGTCTACAGTAGCAGTTTTTATATTTAGGTTTCCCTCTGTTCTCTCCTATATAGATAGATGAATTTGGAACTCTAAATCCAACATGGTTTGTAGTAACTCTTTGAAACTTGACAAAATAAAGGAGTTCTGAGTTTTGTCTCTATGGTTTGTTTCCTCTTCAAGTAGCCCTAGGAATAGACTGTGGAAAACCACTTTCATTGAGAGGCGTTGCCAAGCTTCTAAGAAATAACGAGTTTCTGAAATACCAGCAAATATTTTTTCACCCAATCTTGATGATACTTGGTGGTAATGATCAGTACACAGATCCCACTTGGCTCACCAAATTTTGTTCTTCTAGGTTGAAGCGTTCGTCTACAGTAGCCGTTTTTATATTTAGGTTTCACTCTGTTCTCTCATATATAGATAGATGAATTTGGAACTCTAAATCCAACATGGTTTGTAGTATCTCTTTGAAACTTGACAAAATAAAGTAGTTCTGAGTTTTGTCTCTATGGATTGTTTTCTCTTCAATTAGCACTAGGCACACACTGTGGAAAAGCACTTTCATTGAGAGAGTTTGCCAAGCTTCTAAGAAATAACGAGTTTCCGAAGTACCAGCAAATATTTTTTAACCCAATCTTGATGATACTTGTTGCTAATGATCAGTACACAAATCCCACTTGGCTCACAAAATTGTGTTCTGCTAGGTTGAAGCGTTCGTCTACAGTAGCCGTTTTTATATTTAGGTTTCACTCTGTTCTCTCATATATAGATAGATGAATTTGGAACTCTAAATCCAACATGGTTTGTAGTAGCTCTTAGAAACTTGACAAAATAAAGGAGTTCTCAGTTTTCTCTATGGTTTGTTTCCTCTTCAAATAGCCCTAGGCACAGACTGTGGAAAAGCAATTTCATTGAGAGGGTTGCCAAGCTTCTAAGAAATAACGAGTTTCCAAAATACCAGCAAATATTTTTTCATTCAATCTTGATGATACTTGGTGGTAATGATCAGTACACAGATCCCACTTGGCTCACCAAATTTTGTTCTTCTAGGTTGAAGCGTTCGTCTACAGTAGCAGTTTGTATATTTAGGTTTCACTCTGTTCTCTCATATATAGATAGATGAATTTGGAACTCTAAATCCAACATGGTTTGTAGTAGCTCTTTGAATCTTGACAAAATAAAGGAGTTCTGAGTTTTTTTCTCTATGGTTTGTTTCCTCTTCAAGTAGCCCTAGGCGCAGACTCTGGAAAAGCACTTTCATTGAGAGGGGTTGCCAAGCTTCTAAGAAATAACGAGTTTCCCAAGTACCAGCAAATATTTTTTCACCCAATCTTGATGATACTGGTTGCTAATGATCAGTACACAAATCCCACTTGGCTCACCAAATTGTGTTCTTCTAGGTTGAAGCGTTCGCCTACAGTAGAAGTTTTTATATTTAGGTTTCCCTCTGTTATCTCCTTTATAGATATATGAATTTGTAACTCTAAAATCAACATGGTTTGTAGTAGCTCTTTGAAACTTGACAAAATAAAGGAGTTCTCTGTTTTGTCTCTATGGTTTGTTTCCTCTTCAAGTAGCCCTAGGCACAGACTGTGGAAAAGCACTTTCATTGATAGAGTTTGGCAAGCTTCTAAGATATTACAAGTTTCCGAAATACCAGCAAATATTTTTTCACCCAATCTTGATGATACTTGGTGGTAATGATCAGTACACAGATCCCACTTGGATCACCAAATTTTGTTCTTCTAGGTTGAAAGGTTCGTCTACAATAGCAGTTTTTATATTTAGGTTTCTCTCTGTTCTCTCCTATATAGATAGATGAATTTGGAACTCTAAATCCAACATGGATTGTAGTAGCTCTTTGAAACTTGACAAAATAAAGGAGATCTCAGTTTTGTCTCTATGGTTTGTTTCCTCTTCAAGTAGCCCTAGGCACAGACTGTGGAAAAGCACTTTCATTGAGAGGGGTTGCCAAGCTTCTAAGAAATAACGAGTTTCCGAAATACCAGCAAATATTTTTTCACCCGATCTTGATGATACTTGGTGGTAATGATCAGTACACAGATCCCACTTGGCTCACCAAATTTTGTTCTTCTAGGTTGAAGCGTTCGTCTACAGTAGCAGTTTTTATATTTAGGTTTCTCTCTGTTCTCTCCTATATAGATAGATGAATTTGGAACTCTAAATCCAACATGGATTGTAGTAGCTCTTTGAAACTTGACAAAATAAAGGAGTTCTGAGTTTTGTCTCTATGGTTTGTTTCCTCTTCAAGTAGCCCTAGGCGCAGACTCTGGAAGAGCACTTTCATTGAGATGGGTTGCCAAGCTTCTAAGAAATAACGAGTTTCCGATGTACCAGCAAATATTTTTTCACCCAATCTTGATGATACTGGTTGCTAATGATCAGTACACAAATCCCACTTGGCTCACCAAATTGTGTTCTTCTAGGTTGAACCGTTCACCTACAGTAGAAGTTTTTATATTTAGGTTTCCCTCTGTTCTCTCCTATATAGATATATGAATTTGTAACTCTAAATCCAACATGGTTTATAGTAGCTCTTTGAAACGTGACAAAATAAAGGAGTTCTCAGTTTTGTCTCTATGGTTTGTTTCCTCTTCAAGTAGCCCTAGGCACAGACTGTGGAAAAGCACTTTCATTGAGAGAGTTTGCCAAGCTTCTAAGAAATTACAAGTTTCCGAAATACCAGCAAATATTTTTTCACCCAATCTTGATGATACATGGTGGTAATGATCAGTACACAAATCCCACTTGGCTCACCAAATTTTGTTCTTCTAGGTTGAAGCGTTCGTCTACAGTAGCAGTTTTTATATTTAGGTTTCTCTTTGTTCTCTCCTATATAGATAGATGAATTTGGAACTCTAAATCCAACATGGATTGTAGTAGCTCTTTGAAACTTGACAAAATAAAGGAGTTCTCAGTTTTGTCTCTATGGTTTGTTTCCTCTTCAAGTAGCCCTAGGCACAGACTGTGGAATCACTTTCATTGAGATGGGTTGCAAAACTTCTAAGAAATAACGAGTTTCCATAATACCAGCAAATATTTTTTCACCCAATCTTGATGATACTTGGTGGTCATGATCAGTACACAAATCCCACTTGGCTCACCAAATTTTGTTCGTCTAGGTTGAAGCGTTCGTCTACAGTAGCAGTTTTTATATTTAGGTTTCTCTCTGTTCTCTCCTATATAGATAGATGAATTTGGAACTTTAAATCCAACATGGATTGTAGTAGCTCTTTGAAACTTGACAAAATAAAGGAGTTCTCAGTTTTGTCTCTATGGTTTGTTTCCTCTTCAAGTAGCCCTAGGCACAGACTGTGGAAAACCACTTTCATTGAGAGGGGTTGCCAAGCTTCTAAGAAATAACGAGTTTCCGAAATACCAGCAAATATTTTTTCACCCAATCTTGATGATACTTGGTGGTAATGATCAGTACACAGATCCCACTTGGCTCACCAAATTTTGTTCTTCTAGGTTGAAGCGTTTGTCTACAGTAGCAGTTTTTATATTTAGGTTTTACTCTGTTCTCTCATATATAGATAGATGAATTTGGAACTCTAAATCCAACATGGTTTGTAGTAGCTCTTTGAAACTTGACAAAATAAAGAGTTCTGAGTTTTGTCTCAATGGTTTGTTTCCTCTTAAATTAGCCCTAGGCACTGACTGTGGAAAACCACTTTCATTGAGGGGGTTGCCAAGCTTCTAAGAAATAACGAGTTTCCGAAATATCAGCAAATATTTTTTCACCCAATCTTGAAGATACTGGTTGCTAATGATCAGTACACAAATCCCACTTGCCTCACCAAATTTTGTTCTTCTAGGTTGAAGCGTTCGTCTACAGTAGCCGTTTTTATATTTAGGTTTCACTCTGTTCTCTCATATATAGATATATGAATTTGGAACTCTAAATCCAACATGGTTTGTAGTAGCTCTTTGAAACTTGACAAAATAAAGGAGTTCTGAGTTTTGTCTCTATGGTTTGTTTCCTCTTCAAGTAGCCCTAGGCGCAGACTGTGGAAAAGCACTTTCATTGAGAGGGGTTGCCAAGCTTCTAAGAAATAACGAGTTTCCGAAGTACCAGCAAATATTTTTTCACCCAATCTTGATGATACTTGTTGCTAATGATCAGTACACAAATGCCACTTGGCTCACCAAATTTTGTTCTTCTAGGTTGAAGCTTTCGTCTACAGTAGCAGTTTTTATATTTAGGTTTCCCTCTGTTCTCTCCTGTATAGATAGATGAATTTGGAACTCTAAATCCAACATGGTTTGTAGTAACTCTTTGAAACTTGACAAAATAAAGGAGTTCTGAGTTTTGTCTCTATGGTTTGTTTCCTCTTCAAGTAGCCCTAGGAATAGACTGTGGAAAACCACTTTCATTGAGAGACGTTGCCAAGCTTCTAAGAAATAACGAGTTTCTGAAATACCAGCAAATATTTTTTCACCCAATCTTGATGATACTTGGTGGTAATGATCAGTACACAGATCCCACTTGGCTCACCAAATTTTGTTCTTCTAGGTTGAAGCGTTCGTCTACAGTAGCCGTTTTTATATTTAGGTTTCACTCTGTTCTCTCATATATAGATAGATGAATTTGGAACTCTAAATCCAACATGGTTTGTAGTAGCTCTTTGAAACTTGACAAAATAAAGGAGTTCTGAGTTTTGTCTCTATGGATTGTTTTCTCTTCAATTAGCACTAGGCACACACTGTGGAAAAGCACTTTCATTGAGAGAGTTTGCCAAGCTTCTGAGAAATAACGAGTTTCCGAAGTACCAGCAAATATTTTTTAACCCAATCTTGATGATACTTGTTGCTAATGATCAGTACACAATTCCCACTTGGCACACAAAATTGTGTTCTGCTAGGTTGAAGCGTTCCTCTACAGTAGCCATTTTTATATTTAGGTTTCCCTCTGTTCTCTCCTATATAGATATATGAATTTGTAACTCTAAAATCAACATGGTTTGTAGTAGCTCTTTGAAACTTGACAAAATAAAGGAGATCTCAGTTTTGTCTCTATGGTTTGTTTCCTCTTCAAGTAGCCCTAGGCACAGACTGTGGAAAAGCACTTTCATTGATAGAGTTTGGCAAGCTTCTAAGATATTACAAGTTTCCGAAATACCAGTAAATATTTTTTCACCCAATCTTGATGATACTTGGTGGTAATGATCAGTACACAGATCCCACTTGGATCACCAAATTTTGTTCTTCTAGGTTGAAGCGTTCGTCTACAGTAGCAGTTTTTGTATTTAGGTTTCTCTCTGTTCTCTCCTATATAGATAGATGAATTTGGAACTCTAAATCCAACATGGATTGTAGTAGCTCTTTGAAACTTGACAAAATAAAGGAGTTCTGAGTTTTGTCTCTATGGTTTGTTTCCTCTTCAAGTAGCCCTAGGAATAGACTGTGGAAAACCACTTTCATTGAGAGGCGTTGCCAAGCTTCTAAGAAATAACGAGTTTCTGAAATACCAGCAAATATTTTTTCACCCAATCTTGATGATACTTGGTGGTAATGATCAGTACACAGATCCCACTTGGCTCACCAAATTTTGTTCTTCTAGGTTGAAGCGTTCGTCTACAGTAGCAGTTTTTATATTTAGGTTTCACTCTGTTCTCTCATATATTGATAGATGAATTTGGAACTCTAAATCCAACATGGTTTGTAGAAGCTCTTTGAAACTTGACAAAATAAAGGAGTTCTGAGTTTTTTTCTCTATGGTTTGTTTCCTCTTCAAGTAGCCCTAGGCGCAGACTCTGGAAAAGCACTTTCATTGAGAGGGGTTGCCAAGCTTCTAAGAAATAACGAGTTTCCGAAGTACCAGCATATATTTTTTCACCCAATCTTGATGATACTGGTTGCTAATGATCAGTACACAAATCCCACTTGGCTCACCAAATTGTGTTCTTCTAGGTTGAAGCGTTCGCCTACAGTAGAAGTTTTTATATTTAGGTTTCCCTCTGTTCTCTCCTATATAGATATATGAATTTGTAACTCTAAATCCAACATGGTTTGTAGTAGCTCTTTGAAAGTTGACAAAATAAAGGAGTTCTCTGTTTTGTCTCTATGGTTTGTTTCCTCTTCAAGTAGCCCTAGGCACAGACTGTGGAAAAGCACTTTCATTGAGAGAGTTTGCCAAGCTTCTAAGAAATTACAAGTTTCCGAAATACCAGCAAATATTTTTTCACCCAATCTTGATGATACTTGGTGGTAATGATCAGTACACAAATCCCACTTGGCTCACCAAATTTTGTTCTTCTAAGTTGAAGCGTTCGTCTACAGTAGCAGTTTTTATATTTAGGATTGTCTCTGTTCTCTCCTATATAGATAGATGAATTTGGAACTCTAAATCCAACATGGATTGTAGTAGCTCTTTGAAACTTGAAAAAATAAAGGAGTTCTCAGTTTTGTCTCTATGGTTTGTTTCCTCTTCAAGTATCCCTAGGCACAGACTGTGGAAAAGCACTTTCATTGAGAGGGGTTGCCAAGCTTCTAAGAAATAACGAGTTTCCGAAATAGCAGGAAATATTTTTTCACCCAATCTTGATGATACTTGGTGGTAATGATCAGTGCACAGATCCCACTTGGCTCACCAAATTTTGTTCTTCTAGGTTGAAGCGTTCGTCTACAGTTGCAGTTTTTATATTTAAGTTTCTCTCTGTTCTCTCCTATATAGATATATGAATTTGGAACTCTAAATCCAACATGGATTGTAGTAGCTCTTTGAAACTTGACAAAATAAAGGAGTTCTGAGTTTTGTCTCTATGGTTTGTTTCCTCTTCAAGTAGACCTAGACGCAGAATCTGGAAAACCACTTTCATTGAGAGGGGTTGCCAAGCTTCTAAGAAATAACGAGTTTCCGAAGTACCAGCAAATATTTTTTCACCCAATCTTGATGATACTTGTTGCTAATGATCAGTACACAAATCCCACTTGGCTCACCAAATTTTGTTCTTCTTGGTTGAAGCGTTCGTCTACAGTAGCAGTTTTTATATTTAGGTTTCCCTCTGTTCTCTCCTGTATAGATAGATGAATTTGGAACTCTAAATCCAACATGGTTTGTAGTACCTCTTTGAAACTTGACAAAATAATGGAGTTCTCAGTTTTGTCTCTATGGATTGTTTCCTCTTCAATTAGCACTAGGCACACACTGTTGAAAAGCACTTTCATTGAGAGGGGTTTCCAAGCTTCTAAGAAATAACGAGTTTCTGAAATACCAGAAAATATTTTTTCACCCAATCTTGATGATACTTGATGGTAATGATCAGTACACAGATCCCACTTGGCTCACCAAATTTTGTTCTTCTAGTTTGAAGCGTTCGTCTACAGTAGCAGTTTTTATATTTAGGTTTCACTCTGTTCTCTCATATATAGATAGATGAATTTGGAACTCTAAATCCAACATGGTTTGTAGTAGCTCTTTGTAACTTGACAAAATAAAGGAGTCTGAGTTTTTTTCTCTATGGTTTGTTTCCTCTTCAAGTAGCCCTAGGCGCAGACTCTGGAAAAGCACTTTCATTGAGAGGGGTTGCCAAGCTTCTAAGAAATAACGAGTTTCCCAAGTACCAGCAAATATTTTTTCACCCAATCTTGATGATACTGGTTGCTAATGATCAGTACACAAATCCCACTTGGCTCACCAAATTGTGTTCTTCTAGGTTGAAGCGTTCGCCTACAGTAGAAGTTTTTATATTTAGGTTTCCCTCTTTTCTCTCCTATATAGATATATGAATTTGTAACTCTAAATCCAACATGGTTTGTAGTAGCTCTTTGAAAGTTGACAAAATAAAGGAGTTCTCTCTTTTGTCTCTATGGTTTGTTTCCTCTTCAAGTAGCCCTAGGCACAGACTGTGGAAAAGCACTTTCATTGAGAGAGTTTGCCAAGCTTCTAAGAAATTACAAGTTTCCGAAATACCAGCAAATATTTTTTCACCCAATCTTGATGATACTTGGTGGTAATGATCAGTACACAAATCCCACTTGGCTCACCAAATTTTGTTCTTCTAGGTTGAAGCTTTCGTCTACAGTAGCAGTTTTTATATTTAGGTTTCTCTCTGTTCTCTCCTATATAGATAGATGAATTTGGAACTCTAAATCCAACATGGATTGTAGTAGCTCTTTGAAACTTGACAAAATAAAGGAGTTCTCAGTTTTGTCTCTATGGTTTGTTTCCTCTTCAAGTAGCCCTAGGCACAGACTGTTTAAAAGCACTTTCATTGAGAGGGGTTGCCAAGCTTCTAAGAAATAACGAGTTTCCGAAATAGCAGCAAATATTTTTTCACCCAATCTTGATGATACTTGGTGGTAATGATCAGTACACAAATCCCACTTGGCTCACCAAATTGTGTTCTGCTAGGTTGAAGCGTTCGCCTACAGTAGCAGTTTTTATATTTAGGTTTCCCTCTGTTCTCTCCTATATAGATATATGAATTTGGAACTCTAAATCCAACATTGTTTGTAGTAGTTCTTTGAAACTTGACAAAATAAAGGAGTTCTGAGTTATGTCTCTATGGCTTGTTTCCTCTTCAAGTAGCCCTAGGCACAGACTGTGGAAAAGCACTTTCAATGAGAGGGGTTGCCAGGCTTCTAAGAAATAACGAGTTTCCTAAGTACCAGCAAATATTTTTTCACCCAATCTTGATGATTCTGGTTGCAATTGATCAGTACACAAATCCCACTTGGCTCACCAAATTGTGTTCTTCTAGGTTGAAGCGTTCGCCTACAGTAGAAGTTTTTATATTTAGGTTTAGCTCTGTTCTCTCCTATATAGATACATGAATTTGGAACTCTAAATCCAACATGGTTTGTAGTAGCTCTTTGAAACTTGACAAAATAAAGGAGTTCTCAGTTTTGACTCTATGGTTTGTTTCCTCTTCAAATAGCCCTAGGCACAGACTGTGGAAAAGCAATTTCATTGAGAGGGGTTGCCAAGCTTCTAAGAAATAACGAGTTTCCAAAATACCAGCAAATATTTTTTCACCCAATCTTGATGATACTTGTTGCTAATGATCAGTACACAGATCCCACTTGGCTCACCAAATTTTGTTCTTCTAGGTTGAAGCGTTCGTCTACAGTAGCAGTTTTTATATTTAGGTTTCACTCTGTTCTCTCATATATAGATAGATGAATTTGGAACTCTAAATCCAACATGGTTTGTAGTAGCTCTTTGAAACTTGACAAAATAAAGGAGTTCTGAGTTTTGTCTCTATGGTTTGTTTCCTCTTCAAGTAGCCCTAGGCATAGACTGTGGAAAACCACTTTCATTGAGAGGCGTTGCCAAGCTTCTAAGAAATAACGAATTTCTGAAATACCAGCAAATATTTTTTTACCCAATCTTGATGATACTTGGTGGTAATGATCAGTACACAGATCCCACTTGGCTCACCAAATTTGTTCTTCTAGGTTGAAGCGTTCGTCTACAGTAGTCGTTTTTATATTTAGGTTTCACTCTGTTCTCTCATATATAGATAGATGAATTTGGAACTCTAAATCCAACATGGTTTGTAGTAGCTCTTTGAAACTTGACAAAATAAAGGAGTTCTGAGTTTTTTTCTCTATGGTTTGTTTCCTCTTCAAGTAGCCCTAGGTGCAGACTCTGGAAAAGCACTTTCATTGAGAGGGGTTGCCAAGCTTCTAAGAAATAACGAGTTTCCCAAGTACCAGCAAATATTTTTTCACCCAATCTTGATGATACTGGTTGCTAATGATCAGTACACAGATCCCACTTGGCTCACCAAATTGTGTTCTTCTAGGTTGAAGCGTTCGCCTACAGTAGAAGTTTTTATATTTAGGTTTCCCTCTGTTCTCTCCTATATAGATATATGAATTTGTAACTCTAAATCCAACATGGTTTGTAGTAGCTCTTAGAAACTTGACAAAATAAAGGAGTTCTCTGTTTTGTCTCTATGGTTTGTTTCCTCTTCAAGTAGCCCTAGGCACAGACTGTGGAAAAGCACTTTCATAGAGAGAGTTTGCCAAGCTTCTAAGAAATTACAAGTTTCAGAAATACCAGCAAATATTTTTTCACCCAATCTTGATGATACTTGGTGGTAATGATCAGTACACAGATTCCACTTGGATCACCAAATTTTGTTCTTCTAGGTTGAAGCGTTCGTCTACAGTAGCAGTTTTTATATTTAGGTTTCTCTCTGTTCTCTCCTATATAGATAGATGAATTTGGAACTCTAAATCCAACATGGATTGTAGTAGCTCTTTGAAACTTGACAAAATAAAGGAGTTCTCAGTTTTGTCTCTATGGTTTGTTTCCTCTTCAAGTAGCCCTAGGCACAGACTGTGGAAAAGCACTTTCATTGAGAGGGGTTGCCAAGCTTCTAAGAAATAACGAGTTTCCGAAATACCAGCAAATATTTTTTCACCCAATCTTGATGATACTTGGTGGTAATAATCAGTACACAGATACCACTTGGCTCACCAAATTTTGTTCTTCTAGGTTGAAGCGTTCGTCTACAGTATCAGTTTTTATATTTAGGTTTCACTCTGTTCTCTCATGTAGAGATAGATGAATTTGGAACTCTAAATCCAACATGGTTTGTAGTAGCTCTTTGAAACTTGACAAAATAAAGGAGTTCTCTGTTTTGTCTCTATGGTTTGTTTCCTCTTCAAGTAGCCCTAGGCACAGACTGTGGAAAAGCACTTTCATTGAGAGAGTTTGCCAAGCTTCTAAGAAATTACAAGTTTCCGAAATACCAGCAAATATTTTTTCACCCAATCTTGATGATACTTGGTGGTAATGATCAGTAAACAAATCCCACTTGGCTCACCAAATTTTGTTCTTCTAGGTTGAAGCGTTCGTCTACAGTAGCAGTTTTTATATTTAGGTTTCTCTGTGTTCTCTCCGATATAGATAGATGAATTTGGAACTCTAAATCCAACATGGATTGTAGTAGCTCTTTGAAACTTGACAAAATAAAGGAGTTGTGAGTTTTGTCTCTATGGTTTGTTTCCTCTTCAAGTAGCCCTAGGCGCAGACTCTGGAAAAGCACTTTCATTGAGAGGGGTTGCCAAGCTTCTAAGAAATAACGAGTTTCCGAAGTACCAGCAAATATTTTTTCACCCAATCTTGATGATACTGGTTGCTAATGATCAGTACACAAATCCCACGTGGCACACCAAATTGTGTTCTTCTAGGTTGAAGCGTTCGCCTACAGTAGAAGTTTTTATATTTAGGTTTCCCTCTGTTCTCTCCAATATAGATAGATGAATTTGGAACTCTAAATCCAACATGGATTGTAGTAGCTCTTTGAAACTTGACAAAATAAAGGAGTTCTCAGTTTTGTCTCTATGGTTTGTTTCCTCTTCAAGTAGCCCTAGGCACAGACTGTGGAAAAGCACTTTCATTGAGAGGGGTTGCCAAGCTTCTAAGAAATAACGAGTTTCCGGAATACCAGCAAATATTTTTTCACCCAATCTTGATGATACTTGGTGGTAATAATCAGTACACAGATACCACTTGGCTCACCAAATTTTGTTCTTCTAGGTTGAAGCGTTCGTCTACAGTAGCAGTTTTTATATTTAGGTTTCCCTCTGTTCTCTCCTATATAGATATATGAATTTGGAACTCTAAATCCAACATGGTTTGTAGTAGCTCTTTGAAACTTGACAAAATAAAGGAGTTCTCAGTTTTGTCTCTATGGTTTATTTCCTCTTCAAGTAGCCCTAGGCAAAGACTGTGGAAAAGCACTTTCATTGAGAGAGTTTGCCAAGCTTCTAAGAACTTACAAGTTTCCGAAATACCAGCAAATATTTTTTCACCCAATCTTGATGATACTGGGTGTTAATGATCAGTACACAGATCCCACTTGGCTCACCAAATTTTGTTCTTCTAGGTTGAAGCGTTCGTCTACAGTATCAGTTTTTATATTTAGGTTTCACTCTGTTCTCTCATGTAGAGATAGATGAATTTGGAACTCTAAATCCAACATGGTTTGTAGTAGCTCTTTGAAACTTGACAAAAAAGGAGTTCTGAGTTTTGTCTCTATGGTTTGTTTCCTCTTCAAGAGGCCTAGGCACAGACTGTGGAAAAGCACTTTCATTGAGAGGGGTTGCCAAGCTTCTAAGAAATAACGAGTTTCCGAAATACCAGCAAATATTTTTTCAATCAATCTTGATGATACTTGTTGCTAATGATCAGTACACAGATCCCACTTTGCTCACCAAATTTTGTTCTTTTAGGTTGAAGCGTTCGTCTACAGTAGCACTTTTTATATTTAGGTTTCACTCTGTTCTCTCATATATAGATAGATGAATTTGGAACTCTAAATCTAACATGGTTTGTAGTAGCTCTTTGAAATTTGACAAAATAAAGGAGTTCTGAGTTTTGTATCTATGGTTTGTTTCCTCTTCAAGTAGCCCTAGGCACAGACTGTGGAAAACCACTTTCATTGAGAGGGGTTGCCAAGCTTCTAAGAAATAACTAGTTTCCGAAATACCAGCAAATATTTTTTCACCCAATCTTGATGATACTTGCTGGTAATGATCAGTACACAGATCCCACTTGGCTCACCAAATTTTGTTCTTCAAGGTTGAACCGTTCGTCTACAGTAGTCGTTTTTATATTTAGGTTTCACTCTGTTCTCTAATATATAGATAGATGAATTTGGAACTCTAAATGCAACATGGTTTGTAGTAGCTATTTGAAACTTGACAAAATAAAGGAGTTCTGAGTTTTGTCTCTATGGTTTGTTTCCTCTTCAAGTAGCCCTAGGCGCAGACTGTGGAAAAGCACTTTCATTGAGAGGGGTTGCCAAGCTTCTAAGAAATAAGGAGTTTCCGAAGTACGAGCAAATATTTTTCCACCCAATCTTGATGATACTTGGTGGTAATGATTAGCTCACAAATCCCACTTGGCTCACCAAATTGTGTTCTGCTAGGTTGAAGCGTTCGCCTACAGTAGCAGTTTTTATATTTAGGTTTCCCTCTGTTCTCTCCTATATAGATATATGAATTTGGAACTCTAAATCCAACATTGTTTGTAGTAGTTCTTTGAAACTTTCAAAATAAAGGAGTTCTGAGTTATGTCTCTATGGTTTGTTTCCTCTTCAAGTAGCCCTAGGCACAGACTGTGGAAAAGCACTTTCAATGAGAGGGGTTGCCAGGCTTCTAAGAAATAACGAGTTTCCTAAGTACCAGCAAATATTTTTTCACCCAATCTTGATGATTCTGGTTGCAATTGATCAGGACACAAATCCCACTTGGCTCACCAAATTGTGTTCTTCTAGGTTGAAGCGTTCGCCTACAGTAGAAGTTTTTATATTTAGGTTTCACTCTGTTCTCTCCTATATAGATACATGAATTTGGAACTCTAAATCCAACATGGTTTGTAGTAGCTCTTTGAAACTTGACAAAATAAAGGAGTTCTCAGTTTTGACTCTATGGTTTGTTTCCTCTTCAAATAGCCCTAGGCACAGACTGTGGAAAAGCAATTACATTGAGAGGGGTTGCCAAGCTTCTAAGAAATAACGAGTTTCCAAAATACCAGCAAATATTTTTTCACCCAATCTTGATGATACTTGTTGCTAATGATCAGTACACAGATCCCACTTGGCTCACCAAATTTTGTTCTTCTAGGTTGAAGCGTTCGTCTACAGTAGCAGTTTTTATATTTAGGTTTCACTCTGTTCTCTCATATATAGATAGATGAATTTGGAACTCTAAATCCAACATGGTTTGTAGTAGCTCTTTGAAACTTGACAAAATAAAGGAGTTCTGAGTTTTGTCTCTATGGTTTGTTTCCTCTTCAAGTAGCCCTAGGCATAGACTGTGGAAAACCACTTTCATTGAGAGGCGTTGCCAAGCTTCTAAGAAATAAAAAATTTCTGAAATACCAGCAAATATTTTTTCACCCAATCTTGATGATACTTGTTGCTAATGATCACTACACAAATCCCACTTGGCTCACCAAATTGTGTTCTTCTAGGTTGAAGCGTTCGCCTTGAGTAGAAGTTTTTATATTTAGGTTTCCCTCTGTTCTCTCCTATATAGATATATGAATTTGTAACTCTAAATCCAACATGGTTTGTAGTAGCTCTTTGAAAGTTGACAAAATAAAGGAGTTCTCTGTTTTGTCTCTATGGTTTGTTTCCTGTTCAAGTAGCCCTAGGCACAGACTGTGGAAAAGCACTTTCATTGAGAGAGTTTGCCAAGCTTCTAAGAAATTACAAGTTTCAGAAATATCAGCAAATATTTTTTCACCCAATCTTGATGATACTTGGTGGTAATGATCAGTACACAGATTCCACTTGGATCACCAAATTTTGTTCTTCTAGGTTGAAGCGTTCGTCTACAGTAGCAGTTTTTATATTTAGGTTTCTCTCTGTTCTCTCCTATATAGATAGATGAATTTGGAACTCTAAATCCAACATGGATTGTAGTAGCTCTTTGAAACTTGACAAAATAAAGGAGTTCTGAGTTTTGTCTCTATGGTTTGTTTCCTCTTCAAGTAGCCCTAGGCACAGACTGTGGAAAAGCACTTTCATTGAGAGGGGTTGCCAAGCTTCTAAGAAATAACGAGTTTCCGAAATACCAGCAAATATTTTTTCACCCAATCTTGATGATACTTGGTGGTAATGATCAGTACACAGATCCCACTTGGATCCCAAATTTTGTTCTTCTAGGTTGAAGCGTTCGTCTACAGTAGCAGTTTTTATATTTAGGTTTCTCTCTGTTCTCTACTATATAGATAGATGAATTTGGAACTCTAAATCCAACATGGATTTTAGTAGCTCTTTGAAACTTGACAAAATAAAGGAGTTCTGAGTTTTTTTCTCTATGGTTTGTTTCCTCTTCAAGTAGCCCTAGGTGCAGACTCTGGAAAAGCACTTTCATTGAGAGGGGTTGCCAAGCTTCTAAGAAATAACGAGTTTCCGAAGAACCAGCAAATATTTTTTCACCCAATCTTGATGATACTTGGTGGTAATAATCAGTACACAGATACCACTTGGCTCACCAAATTTTGTTCTTCTAGGTTGAAGCGTTCGTCTACAGTAGCAGTTTTTATATTTAGGTTTCTCTGTGTTCTCTCCTATATAGATAGATGAATTTGGAACTCTAAATCCAACATGGATTGTAGTAGCTCTTTGAAACTTGACAAAATAAAGGAGTTGTGAGTTTTGTCTCTATGGTTTGTTTCCTCTTCAAGTAGCCCTAGGCGCAGACTCTGGAAAAGCACTTTCATTGAGAGGGGTTGCCAAGCTTCTAAGAAATAACGAGTTTCCGAAGTACCAGCAAATATTTCTTCACCCAATCTTGATGATACTGGTTGCTAATGATCAGTACACAAATCCCACGTGGCACACCAAATTGTGTTCTTCTAGGTTGAAGCGTTCGCCTACAGTAGAAGTTTTTATATTTAGGTTTCCCTCTGTTCTCTCCTATATAGATATATGAATTTGTAACTCTAAATCCAACATGGTTTGTAGTAGCTCTTTGAAACTTGACAAAATAAAGGAGTTCTCAGTTTTGTCTCTATGGTTTGTTTCCTCTTCAAGTAGCCCTAGGCACAGACTGTGGAAAAGCACTTTCATTGAGAGAGTTTGCCAAGCTTCTAAGAAATTACAAGTTTCCGAAATACCAGCAAATATTTTTTCACCCAATCTTGATGATACTTGGTGGTAATGATCAGTAAACAAATCCCACTTGGCTCACCAAATTTTGTTCTTCTAGGTTGAAGCGTTCGTCTACAGTAGCAGTTTTTATATTTAGGTTTCTCTGTGTTCTCTCCTATATAGATAGATGAATTTGGAACTCTAAATCCAACATGGATTGTAGTAGCTCTTTGAAACTTGACAAAATAAAGGAGTTGTGAGTTTTGTCTCTATGGTTTGTTTCCTCTTCAAGTAGCCCTAGGCGCAGACTCTGGAAAAGCACTTTCATTGAGAGGGGTTGCCAAGCTTCTAAGAAATAACGAGTTTCCGATGTACCAGCAAATATTTTTTCACCCAATCTTGATGATACTGGTTGCTAATGATCAGTACACAAATCCCACGTGGCACACCAAATTGTGTTCTTCTAGGTTGAAGCGTTCGCCTACAGTAGAAGTTTTTATATTTAGGTTTCCCTCTGTTCTCTCCTATATAGATAGATGAATTTGGAACTCTAAATCCAACATGGATTGTAGTAGCTCTTTGAAACTTGACAAAATAAAGGAGTTCTCAGTTTTGTCTCTATGGTTTGTTTCCTCTTCAAGTAGCCCTAGGCACAGACTGTGGAAAAGCACTTTCATTGAGAGGGGTTGCCAAGCTTCTAAGAAATAACGAGTTTCCGGAATACCAGCAAATATTTTTTCACCCAATCTTGATGATACTTGGTGGTAATAATCAGTACACAGATACCACTTGGCTCACCAAATTTTGTTCTTCTAGGTTGAAGCGTTCGTCTACAGTAGCAGTTTTTATATTTAGGTTTCCCTCTGTTCTCTCCTATATAGATATATGAATTTGGAACTCTAAATCCAACATGGTTTGTAGTAGCTCTTTGAAACTTGACAAAATAAAGGAGTTCTCAGTTTTGTCTCTATGGTTTATTTCCTCTTCAAGTAGCCCTAGGCAAAGACTGTGGAAAAGCACTTTCATTGAGAGAGTTTGCCAAGCTTCTAAGAAATTACAAGTTTCCGAAATACCAGCAAATATTTTTTCAACCAATCTTGATGATACTGGGTGTTAATGATCAGTACACAGATCCCACTTGGCTCACCAAATTTTGTTCTTCTAGGTTGAAGCGTTCGTCTACAGTATCAGTTTTTATATTTAGGTTTCACTCTGTTCTCTCATGTAGAGATAGATGAATTTGGAACTCTAAATCCAACATGGTTTGTAGTAGCTCTTTGAAACTTGACAAAAAAGGAGTTCTGAGTTTTGTCTCTATGGTTTGTTTCCTCTTCAAGAGGCCTAGGCACAGACTGTGGAAAAGCACTTTCATTGAGGGGGGTTGCCAAGCTTCTAAGAAATAACGAGTTTCCGAAATACCAGCAAATATTTTTTCAATCAATCTTGATGATACTTGTTGCTAATGATCAGTACACAGATCCCACTTTGCTCACCAAATTTTGTTCTTCTAGGTTGAAGCGTTCGTCTAGAGTAGCAGTTTTTATATTTAGGTTTCACTCTGTTCTCTCATATATAGATAGATGAATTTGGAACTCTAAATCTAACATGGTTTGTAGTAGCTCTTTGAAATTTGACAAAATAAAGGAGTTCTGAGTTTTGTATCTATGGTTTGTTTCCTCTTCAAGTAGCCCTAGGCACAGACTGTGGAAAACCACTTTCATTGAGAGGGGTTGCCAAGCTTCTAAGAAATAACTAGTTTCCGAAATACCAGCAAATATTTTTTCACCCAATCTTGATGATACTTGCTGGTAATGATCAGTACACAGATCCCACTTGGCTCACCAAATTTTGTTCTTCAAGGTTGAACCGTTCGTCTACAGTAGTCGTTTTTATATTTAGGTTTCACTCTGTTCTCTAATATATAGATAGATGAATTTGGAACTCTAAATGCAACATGGTTTGTAGTAGCTCTTTGAAACTTGACAAAATAAAGGAGTTCTGAGTTTTGTCTCTATGGTTTGTTTCCTCTTCAAGTAGCCCTAGGCGCAGACTGTGGAAAAGCACTTTCATTGAGAGGGGTTGCCAAGCTTCTAAGAAATAAGGAGTTTCCGAAGTACGAGCAAATATTTTTCCACCCAATCTTGATGATACTTGGTGGAAATGATTAGTTCACAAATCCCACTTGGCTCACCAAATTGTGTTCTGCTAGGTTGAAGCGTTCGCCTACAGTAGCAGTTTTTATATTTAGGTTTCCCTCTGTTCTCTCCTATATAGATATATGAATTTGGAACTCTAAATCCAACATTGTTTGTAGTAGTTCTTTGAAACTTGACAAAATAAAGGAGTTCTGAGTTATGTCTCTATGGTTTGTTTTTTCTTCAAGTAGCCCTAGGCACAGACTGTGGAAAAGCACTTTCAATGAGAGGGGTTGCCAGGCTTCTAAGAAATAACGAGTTTCCTAAGTACCAGCAAATATTTTTTCACCCAATCTTGATGATTCTGGTTGCAATTGATCAGGACACAAATCCAACTTGGCTCACCAAATTGTGTTCTTCTAGGTTGAAGCGTTCGCCTACAGTAGAAGTTTTTATATTTAGGTTTCACTCTGTTCTCTCCTATATAGATACATGAATTTGGAACTCTAAATCCAACATGGTTTGTAGTAGCTCTTTGAAACTTGACAAAATAAAGGAGTTCTCAGTTTTGACTCTATGGTTTGTTTCCTCTTCAAATAGCCCTAGGCACAGACTGTGGAAAAGCAATTTCATTGAGAGGGGTTGCCAAGCTTCTAAGAAATAACGAGTTTCCAAAATACCAGCAAATATTTTTTCACCCAATCTTGATGATACTTGTTGCTAATGATCAGTACACAGATCCCACTTGGCTCACCAAATTTTGTTCTTCTAGGTTGAAGCGTTCGTCTACAGTAGCAGTTTTTATATTTAGGTTTCACTCTGTTCTCTCATATATAGATAGATGAATTTGGAACTCTAAATCCAACATGGTTTGTAGTAGCTCTTTGAAACTTGACAAAATAAAGGAGTTCTGAGTTTTGTCTCTATGGTTTGTTTCCTCTTCAAGTAGCCCTAGGCATAGACTGTGGAAAACCACTTTCATTGAGAGGCGTTGCCAAGCTTCTAAGAAATAAAGAATTTCTGAAATACCAGCAAATATTTTTTCACCCAATCTTGATGATACTTGTTGCTAATGATCACTACACAAATCCCACTTGGCTCACCAAATTGTGTTCTTCTAGGTTGAAGCGTTCGCCTAGAGTAGAAGTTTTTATATTTAGGTTTCCCTCTGTTCTCTCCTATATAGATATATGAATTTGTAACTCTAAATCCAACATGGTTTGTAGTAGCTCTTTGAAAGTTGACAAAATAAAGGAGTTCTCTGTTTTGTCTCTATGGTTTGTTTCCTGTTCAAGTAGCCCTAGGCACAGACTGTGGAAAAGCACTTTCATTGAGAGAGTTTGCCAAGCTTCTAAGAAATTACAAGTTTCAGAAATACCAGCAAATATTTTTTCACCCAATCTTGATGATACTTGGTGGTAATGATCAGTACACAGATTCCACTTGGATCACCAAATTTTGTTCTTCTAGGTTGAAGCGTTCGTCTACAGTAGCAGTTTTTATATTTAGGTTTCTCTCTGTTCTCTCCTATATAGATAGATGAATTTGGAACTCTAAATCCAACATGGATTGTAGTAGCTCTTTGAAACTTGACAAAATAAAGGAGTTCTGAGTTTTGTCTCTATGGTTTGTTTCCTCTTCAAGTAGCCCTAGGCACAGACTGTGGAAAAGCACTTTCATTGAGAGGGGTTGCCAAGCTTCTAAGAAATAACGAGTTTCCGAAATACCAGCAAATATTTTTTCACCCAATCTTGATGATACTTGGTGGTAATGATCAGTACACAGATCCCACTTGGATCCCAAATTTTGTTCTTCTAGGTTGAAGCGTTCGTCTACAGTAGCAGTTTTTATATTTAGGTTTCTCTCTGTTCTCTACTATATAGATAGATGAATTTGGAACTCTAAATCCAACATGGATTTTAGTAGCTCTTTGAAACTTGACAAAATAAAGGAGTTCTGAGTTTTTTTCTCTATGGTTTGTTTCCTCTTCAAGTAGCCCTAGGTGCACACTCTGGAAAAGCACTTTCATTGAGAGGGGTTGCCAAGCTTCTAAGAAATAACGAGTTTCCGAAGAACCAGCAAATATTTTTTCACCCAATCTTGATGATACTGGTTGCTAATATCAGTACACAAATCCCACTTGGCTCACCAAATTGTGTTCTTCTAGGTTGAAGCGTTCGCCTACAGTAGAAGTTTTTATATTTAGGTTTCCCTCTGTTCTCTCCTATATAGATAGATGAATTTGGAACTCTAAATCCAACATGGATTGTAGTAGCTTTTTGAAACTTGACAAAATAAAGGAGTTCTCAGTTTTGTCTCTATGGTTTGTTTCCTCTTCAAGTAGCCCTAGGCACAGACTGTTTAAAAGCACTTTCATTGAGAGGGGTTGCCAAGCTTCTAAGAAATAACGAGTTTCCGAAATAGCAGCAAATATTTTTTCACCCAATCTTGATGATACTTGGTGGTAATGATCAGTACACAATTCCCACTTGGCTCACCAAATTGTGTTCTGCTAGGTTGAAGCGTTCGCCTACAGTAGCAGTTTTTATATTTAGGTTTCCCTCTGTTCTCTCCTATATAGATATATGAATTTGGAACTCTAAATCCAACATTGTTTGTAGTAGTTCTTTGAAACTTGACAAAATAAAGGAGTTCTGAGTTATGTCTCTATGGTTTGTTTCCTCTTCAAGTAGCCCTAGGCACAGACTGTGGAAAAGCACTTTCAATGAGAGGGGTTGCAAGGCTTCTAAGAAATAACGAGTTTCCGAAGTACCAGCAAATATTTTTTCACCCAATCTTGATGATTCTGGTTGCAATTGATCAGTACACAAATCCCACTTGGCTCACCAAATTGTGTTCTTCTAGGTTGAAGCGTTCGCCTACAGTAGAAGTTTTTATATTTAGGTTTAGCTCTGTTCTCTCCTATATAGATACATGAATTTGGAACTCTAAATCCAACATGGTTTGTAGTAGCTCTTTGAAACTTGACAAAATAAAGGAGTTCTCAGTTTTGACTCTATGGTTTGTTTCCTCTTCAAATAGCCCTAGGCACAGACTGTGGAAAAGCAATTTCATTGAGAGGGGTTGCCAAGCTTCTAAGAAATAACGAGTTTCCAAAATACCAGCAAATATTTTTTCACCCAATCTTGATGATACTTGTTGCTAATGATCAGTACACAGATCCCACTTGGCTCACCAAATTTTGTTCTTCTAGGTTGAAGCGTTCGTCTACAGTAGAAGTTTTTATATTTAGGTTTCACTCTGTTCTCTCATATATAGATAGATGAATTTGGAACTCTAAATCCAACATGGTTTGTAGTAGCTCTTTGAAACTTGACAAAATAAAGGAGTTCTCAGTTTTGACTCTATGGTTTGTTTCCTCTTCAAATAGCCCTAGGCACAGACTGTGGAAAAGCAATTTCATTGAGAGGGGTTGCCAAGCTTCTAAGAAATAACGAGTTTCCAAAATACCAGCAAATATTTTTTCACCCAATCTTGATGATACTTGTTGCTAATGATCAGTACACAGATCCCACTTGGCTCACCAAATTTTGTTCTTCTAGGTTGAAGCGTTCGTCTACAGTAGAAGTTTTTATATTTAGGTTTCACTCTGTTCTCTCATATATAGATAGATGAATTTGGAACTCTAAATCCAACATGGTTTGTAGTAGCTCTTTGAAACTTGACAAAATAAAGGAGTTCTGAGTTTTGTCTCTATGGTTTTTTTCCTCTTCAAGTAGCCCTAGGCATAGACTGTGGAAAACCACTTTCATTGAGAGGCGTTGCCAAGCTTCTAAGAAATAACGAATTTCTGAAATACCAGCAAATATTTTTTTACCCAATCTTGATGATACTTGGTGGTAATGATCAGTACACAGATCCCACTTGGCTCACCAAATTTTGTTCTTCTAGGTTGAAGCGTTCGTCTACAGTAGTCGTTTTTATATTTAGGTTTCACTCTGTTCTCTCATATATAGATAGATGAATTTGGAACTCTAAATCCAACATGGTTTGTAGTAGCTCTTTGAAACTTGACAAAATAAAGGAGTTCTGAGTTTTTTTCTCTATGGTTTGTTTCCTCTTCAAGTAGCCCTAGGTGCAGACTCTGGAAAAGCACTTTCATTGAGAGGGGTTGCCAAGCTTCTAAGAAATAACGAGTTTCCCAAGTACCAGCAAATATTTTTTCACCCAATCTTGATGATACTGGTTGCTAATGATCAGTACACAAATCCCACTTGGCTCACCAAATTGTGTTCTTCTAGGTTGAAGCGTTCGCCTAGAGTAGAAGTTTTTATATTTAGGTTTCCCTCTGTTCTCTCCTATATAGATATATGAATTTGTAACTCTAAATCCAACATGGTTTGTAGTAGCTCTTTGAAAGTTGACAAAATAAAGGAGTTCTCTGTTTTGTCTCTATGGTTTGTTTCCTCTTCAAGTAGCCCTAGGCACAGACTGTGGAAAAGCACTTTCATTGAGAGAGTTTGCCAAGCTTCTAAGAAATTACAAGTTTCAGAAATACCAGCAAATATTTTTTCACCCAATCTTGATGATACTTGGTGGTAATGATCAGTACACAGATTCCACTTGGATCACCAAATTTTGTTCTTCTAGGTTGAAGCGTTCGTCTACAGTAGCAGTTTTTATATTTAGGTTTCTCTCTGTTCTCTCCTATATAGATAGATGAATTTGGAACTCTAAATCCAACATGGATTGTAGTAGCTCTTTGAAACTTGACAAAATAAAGGAGTTCTGAGTTTTGTCTCTATGGTTTGTTTCCTCTTCAAGTAGCCCTAGGCACAGACTGTGGAAAAGCACTTTCATTGAGAGGGGTTGCCAAGCTTCTAAGAAATAACGAGTTTCCGAAATACCAGCAAATATTTTTTCACCCAATCTTGATGATACTTGGTGGTAATGATCAGTACACAGATCCCACTTGGATCCCAAATTTTGTTCTTCTAGGTTGAAGCGTTCGTCTACAGTAGCAGTTTTTATATTTAGGTTTCTCTCTGTTCTCTACTATATAGATAGATGAATTTGGAACTCTAAATCCAACATGGATTTTAGTAGCTCTTTGAAACTTGACAAAATAAAGGAGTTCTGAGTTTTTTTCTCTATGGTTTGTTTCCTCTTCAAGTAGCCCTAGGTGCAGACTCTGGAAAAGCACTTTCATTGAGAGGGGTTGCCAAGCTTCTAAGAAATAACGAGTTTCCGAAGAACCAGCAAATATTTTTTCACCCAATCTTGATGATACTGGTTGCTAATATCAGTACACAAATCCCACTTGGCTCACCAAATTGTGTTCTTCTAGGTTGAAGCGTTCGCCTACAGTAGAAGTTTTTATATTTAGGTTTCCCTCTGTTCTCTCCTATATAGATAGATGAATTTGGAACTCTAAATCCAACATGGATTGTAGTAGCTTTTTGAAACTTGACAAAATAAAGGAGTTCTCAGTTTTGTCTCTATGGTTTGTTTCCTCTTCAAGTAGCCCTAGGCACAGACTGTTTAAAAGCACTTTCATTGAGAGGGGTTGCCAAGCTTCTAAGAAATAACGAGTTTCCGAAATAGCAGCAAATATTTTTTCACCCAATCTTGATGATACTTGGTGGTAATGATCAGTACACAATTCCCACTTGGCTCACCAAATTGTGTTCTGCTAGGTTGAAGCGTTCGCCTACAGTAGCAGTTTTTATATTTAGGTTTCCCTCTGTTCTCTCCTATATAGATATATGAATTTGGAACTCTAAATCCAACATTGTTTGTAGTAGTTCTTTGAAACTTGACAAAATAAAGGAGTTCTGAGTTATGTCTCTATGGTTTGTTTCCTCTTCAAGTAGCCCTAGGCACAGACTGTGGAAAAGCACTTTCAATGAGAGGGGTTGCCAGGCTTCTAAGAAATAACGAGTTTCCGAAGTACCAGCAAATATTTTTTCACCCAATCTTGATGATTCTGGTTGCAATTGATCAGTACACAAATCCCACTTGGCTCACCAAATTGTGTTCTTCTAGGTTGAAGCGTTCGCCTACAGTAGAAGTTTTTATATTTAGGTTTAGCTCTGTTCTCTCCTATATAGATACATGAATTTGGAACTCTAAATCCAACATGGTTTGTAGTAGCTCTTTGAAACTTGACAAAATAAAGGAGTTCTCAGTTTTGACTCTATGGTTTGTTTCCTCTTCAAATAGCCCTAGGCACAGACTGTGGAAAAGCAATTTCATTGAGAGGGGTTGCCAAGCTTCTAAGAAATAACGAGTTTCCAAAATACCAGCAAATATTTTTTCACCCAATCTTGATGATACTTGTTGCTAATGATCAGTACACAGATCCCACTTGGCTCACCAAATTTTGTTCTTCTAGGTTGAAGCGTTCGTCTACAGTAGCAGTTTTTATATTTAGGTTTCTCTCTGTTCTCTCCTATATAGATATATGAATTTGTAACTCTAAATCCAACATGGTTTGTAGTAGCTCTTTGAAAGTTGACAAAATAAAGGAGTTCTCTGTTTTGTCTCTATGGTTTGTTTCCTGTTCAAGTAGCCCTAGGCACAGACTGTGGAAAAGCACTTTCATTGAGAGAGTTTGCCAAGCTTCTAAGAAATTACAAGTTTCCGAAATACCAGCAAATATTTCTTCACCCAATCTTGATGATACTGGGTGTTAATGATCAGTACACAGATCCCACTTGGCTCACCAAATTTTGTTCTTCTAGGTTGAAGCGTTCGTCTACAGTATCAGTTTTTATATTTAGGTTTCACTCTGTTCTCTCATGTAGAGATAGATGAATTTGGAACTCTAAATCCAACATGGTTTGTAGTAGCTCTTTGAAACTTGACAAAAAAGGAGTTCTGAGTTTTGTCTCTATGGTTTGTTTCCTCTTCAAGAGGCCTAGGCACAGACTGTGGAAAAGCACTTTCATTGAGAGGGGTTGCCAAGCTTCTAAGAAATAACGAGTTTCCGAAATACCAGCAAATATTTTTTCAATCAATCTTGATGATACTTGTTGCTAATGATCAGTACACAGATCCCACTTTGCTCACCAAATTTTGTTCTTCTAGGTTGAAGCGTTCGTCTACAGTAGCACTTTTTATATTTAGGTTTCACTCTGTTCTCTCATATATAGATAGATGAATTTGGAACTCTAAATCTAACATGGTTTGTAGTAGCTCTTTGAAACTTGACAAAATAAAGGAGTTCTCAGTTTTGTCTCTATGGTTTGTTTTCTCTTCAAGTAGCGCTAGGCGCAGACTTGGAAAAGCACTTTCATTGAGAGGGGTTGCCAAGCTTCCAAAAAATAACGAGTTTTCGAAGTACCAGCAAATATTTTTTCACCCAATGTTGATGATACTTGTTGCTAATGATCAGTAAACAAATCCCACTTGGGTCACCAAATTTTTTTCTTCAAGTTTGAAGCATTCATCTACAGTAGCAGTTTTTATATTTAGGTTTCACTCTGTTCTCTCCTATATAGGTAGATGAATTTGGAACTCTAAATCCAACATGGATTGTAGTAGCTCTTTGAAACTTGACAAAACCAAGGAGTTCTCAGTTTTGTCTCTATGGTTTGTTTCCTCTTCAAGTAGTCCTAGGCACAGACTGTGGGAGCACTTTCATTGAGATGAGTTGCCAAGCTTCTAAGAAATAATGAGTTTCCAAAATACCAGCAAATATTTTTTCACCCAATCTTGATGATACTAGGTGGTAATGATCAGTACACAAATCCCACTTGGCTCACCAAATTTTGTTCTTCTAGGTTGAAGCGTTCGTCTACAGTAGCAGTTTTTATATTTAGGTTTCACTCTGTTCTCTCATATATAGATAGATGAATTTGGAACTGTATATCCAACATAGTTTGTAGTAGCTTTTTGAAACTTGACAAAATAAAGAGTTCTCAGTTTTGTCTCTATGGTTTGTTTCCTCTTCAAGTAGCCCTAGGCACAGACTGTGAAAAGCACTTTCATTGAGAGGGGTTGCCAAGCTTCTAAGAAATTACGATTTTCCAAAATACCAGCAAATATTTTTTCACCCAATCTTGATGATACTTGTTGCTAATGATCAGTACACAAATCCCACTTGGCTCACCAAATTTTGTTCTTCTAGGTTGAAGCGCTCGTCTACAGTAGCAGTTTTTATATTTAGGTTTCACTCTGTTGTCTCCTATATAGATATATGAATTTGGAACTCTAAATCCAACATGGTTTATAGTAGCTCTTTGAAACTTGACAAAATAAAGTAGTTCTCAGTTTTGTCTCTATGGTTTGTTTCCTCTTCATGTAGCCCTAGGCACAGACTCTGGAAAAGCACTTTCACTGAGCGGGGTTGCCAAGCTTCTAAGAAATTACGAGTTTCCGAAATACCAGCAAATATTTTTTCACCCAATCTTGATGATACTTGGTGGTAATGATCAGTACACAAATCCTAGTTGGCTCACCAAATTTTGTTCTTCTAGGTTGAAGCGTTCGTCTACAGTAGCAGTTTATATATTTAGGTTACTCTCTGTTCTCTCCTATATAGATAGATGAATTTGGAACTCTAAATCCAACATGGATTGTAGTAGCTCTTTGAAACGTGACAAAATAAAGGAGTTCTGAGTTTTGTCTCTATGGTTTGTTTCCTCTTCAAGTAGTCCTAGGCACAGACTGTGGAAAAGCACTTTCATTGAGAGTGGTTGCCAAGCTTCTAAGAAATAACGAGTTTCCGAAATACCAGAAAATATTTTTTCACCCAATCTTGATGATACTTGGTGGTAATGATCAGTACACAGATCCCACTTGGCTCACCAAATTTGTTCTTCTAGGTTGAAGCGTTCGTCTACAGTAGCAGTTTTTATATTTAGGTTTCACTCTGTTCTCTCATATATAGATAGATGAATTTGGAACTCTAAATCCAACATGGTTTGTAGTAGCTCTTTGAAACTTGACAAAATAAAGGAGTTCTGAGTTTTGTCTCTATGGTTTGTTTCCTCTTCAAGTCGCCCTAGGCACAGACTGTGGAAATGTACTTTCATTGAGATGGGTTGAGAAGCTTCTAAGAAATAACGAGTTTCCGAAATACCAGCAAATATTTTTTCACCCAATCTTGATGATACTTGGTGGTAATGATCAGGACACAAATCCCACTTGGCTCACCAAATTTTGTTCTTCTAGTTTGAAGCGTTCCTCTACAGTAGCAGTTTTTATATTTAGGTTTCCCTCTGTTCTCTCCTATATAGATAGATGATTTTGGAACTCTAAATCCAACATGGTTTGTAGTAGCTCTTTGAAACTCGATAAAATAAAGGAGTTCTCAGTTTTGTCTCTATGGTTTGTTTCCTCTTCAAGTAGCCGTAGGCACAGACTGTGGAAAAGCACTTTCATTGAGAGGGGTTGCCAAGCTTCTAAGAAATTACGAGTTTCCGAAATACCAGCAAATATTTTTTCACCCAATCTTGATGATACTTGGTGGTAATGATCAGTACACAAATCGCACTTGGTTCACCAAATTTTGTGCTTCTAGTTTGATCCGTTCGTCTACAGTAGCAGTTTTTATAGTTAGGTTTCCCACTGTTCTCTCATTTATAGATAGATGAATTTGGAACTCTAAATCCAACATAGTTTATAGTAGCTGTTTGAAACTTGACAAAATAAAGGAGTTCTCAGTTTTGTCTCTATGGTTTGTTTCCTCTTCCAGTAGCCCTAGGCACAGACTGTGGAAAAGCACTTTCATTGAGAGGGGTTGCCAATCTTCTAAGAAATTACGAGTTTCCGAAATACCAGCAAATATTTTTTCACCCAATCTTGATGATACTTGGTGGTAATGATCAGTACACAAATCCCACTTGGCTCACCAAATTTTGTTCTTCTAGGTTGAAGCGTTCGTCTACAGTAGCAGTTTATATATTTAGGTTTCCCTCTGTTCTCTCCTATATAGATAGATGATTTTGGAACTCTAAATCCAACATGGTTTTTAGTAGCTCTTTGAAACTTGACAAAATGAAGGAGTTCTCAGTTTTGTCTCTATGGTTTGTTTCCTCTTCAAGTAGCCCTAGGCACAGACTCTGGAAATGTTCTTTCATTGAGATGGGTTGAGAAGCTTCTAAGAAATAACGAGTTTCCGAAATACCAGCAAATATTTTTTCACCCAAACTTGATGATACTTGGTGGTAATGATCAGTACACAAATCCCACTTGGCTCACCAAATTTTGTTCTTCTAGTTTGAAGCTTTCATCTACAGTAGCAGTTTTTATATTTAGTTTCCCTCTGTTCTCTCCTATATAGATAGATGAATTTGGAACTCTAAATCCAACATGGTTTGTAGTAGCTCTTTGAAACTTGATAAAATAAAAATTCTCAGTTTTGTCTCTATGGTTTGTTTCGTCTTCAAGTAGTCCTAGGCACAGACTGTGAAAAGCACTTTCATTGAGAGGGGTTGCCAAGCTTCTAAGAAATAACGAGTTTCCAAAATACCAGCAAATATTTTTTCACCCAAACTTGATGATACTTGGTGGTAATGATCAGTACACAAATCCCGCTTGGCTCACCAAATTTTGTTCTTCTAGTTTGAAGCTTTCATCTACAGTAGCAGTTTTTATATTTAGTTTCCCTCTGTTCTCTCCTATATAGATAGATGAATTTGGAACTCTAAATCCAACATGGTTTGTAGTAGCTCTTTGAAACTTGATAAAATAAAAATTCTCAGTTTTGTCTCTATGGTTTGTTTCCTCTTCAAGTAGTCCTAGGCACAGACTGTGGAAAGCACTTTCACTGAGATGGGTTGCCAAGCTTCTAAGAAATAACGAGTTTCCGAAATGCCAGCAAATATTTTTTCACCCAATCTTGATGATACTTGGTGGTAATGATCAGTACACAAATCCCACTTGGCTCACCAAATTTTGTTCTTCTAGGTTGAAGCGTTTGTCTACAATAGCAGTTTTTATAATTAGGTTACCCTCTGTTCTCTCCTATATAGATATATGATTTTGGAACTCTAAATCCAACATGGTTTGTAGTAGCTCTTTGAAACTTGACAAAATGAAGAGTTCTCAGTTTTGTCTCTATGGTTTGTTTCCTCTTCAAGTAGCCCTAGGCACAGACTGTGGAAATGTACTTTCATTGAGATGGGTTGAGAAGCTTCTAAGAAATAACGAGTTTCCGAAATACCAGCAAATATTTTTTCACCAAACTTGATGATACTTGGTGGTAATGATCAGTACACAAATCCCACTTGGCTCACCAAATTTTGTTCTTCTTGTTTGAGGCTTTCGTCTACAGTAGCAGTTTTTATATTTAGTTTCCCTCTGTTCACTCCTATATAGATAGATGAATTTGGACCTCTAAATCCAACATGGTTTGTAGTAGCTCTTTGAAACTTGATAAAATAAAAAAGTTCTCAGTTTTGTCTCTATGGTTTGTTTCCTCTTCAAGTAGTCCTAGGCACAGACTGTGGAAAGCACTTTCACTGAGATGGGTTGCCAAGCTTCTAAGAAATAACGAGTTTCCGAAATACCAGAAAATATTTTTTCACCCAATCTTGATGATACTTGGTGGTAATGATCAGTACACATATCCCACTTGGCTCACCAAATTTTGTTCTTCTAGTTTGAGGCTTTCGTCTACAGTAGCAGTTTTTATATTTAGTTTCCCTCTGTTCTCTCCTATATAGATAGATGAATTTGGAACTCTAAATCCAACATGGTTTGTAGTAGCTCTTTGAAACTTGATAAAATAAAAAAGTTCTCAGTTTTGTCTCTATGGTTTGTTTCCTCTTCAAGTAGCCGTAGGCACAGACTGTGGAAAAGCACTTTCATTGAGAGGGGTTGCCAAGCTTCTAAGAAATTACGAGTTTCCGAAATACCAGCAAATATTTTTTCACCCAATCTTGATGATACTTGGTGGTAATGATCAGTACACAAATCCCACCTGGTTCACCAAATTTGGTGCTTCCAGTTTGATCCGTTCGTCTACAGTAGCAGTTTTTATAGTTAGGTTTCCCACTGTTCTCTCATTTATAGATGGATGAATTTGGAACTCTAAATCCAACATGGTTTTTAGTAGCTCCTTGAAACTTGAAAAAATAAAGGAGTTCTCAGTTTTGTCTCTATGGTTTGTTTCCTCTTCAAGTAGCCCTAGGCACAGACTGTGGAAAAGCACTTTCAGTGAGAGGGGTTGCCAAGCTTCTAAGAAATTACGATTTTCCGAAATACCAGCAAATATTTTTTCACCCAATCTTGATGATACTTGGTGGTAATGATCAGTACACAAATCCCACTTGGCTCACCAAATTTTGTACTTCTAGGTTGAAGCGTTCGTCTACAGTAGCAGTTTTTATATTTAGGTTTCCCTCTGTTCTCTCCTATATAAATAGATGAATTTGGAACTCTAAATCCAACATGGTTTATAGTAGCTCTTTGAAACTTGACAAAATAAAGGAGTTCTCAGTTTTGTCTCTATGGTTTGTTTCCTCTTCCAGTAGCCCTAGGCACAGACTGTGGAAATGTACTTTCATTGAGATGGGTTGAGAAGCTTCTAAGAAATAACGAGTTTCCGAAATACCAGCAAATATTTTTTCACCCAAACTTGATGATACTTGGTGGTAATGATCAGTACACAAATCCCACTTGGCTCACCAAATTTTGTTCTTCTAGTTTGAAGCTTTCATCTACAGTAGCAGTTTTTATATTTAGTTTCCCTCTGTTCTCTCCTATATAGATAGATGAATTTGGAACTCTAAATCCAACATGGTTTGTAGTAGCTCTTTGAAACATGACAAAATGAAGGAGTTCCCAGTTTTGTCTCTATGGTTTGTTTCCTCTTCAAGTAGCCCTAGGCACAGACTGTGGAAATGTACTTTCATTGAGATGGGTTGAGAAGCTTCTAAGAAATAACGAGTTTCCGAAATACCAGCAAATATTTTTTCACCCAAACTTGATGATACTTGGTGGTAATGATCAGGACACAAATCCCACTTGGCTCACCAAATTTTGTTCTTCTAGTTTGAAGCTTTCATCTACAGTGGCAGTTTTTATATTTAGGTTTCCTTCTGTTCTCTCCTATATAGATAGATGAATTTGGAACTCTAAATCCAACATGGTTTGTAGTACCTCTTTGAAACTCGATAAAATAAAGGAGTTCTCAGTTTTGTCTCTATGGTTTGTTTCCTCTTAAAGTAGCCGTAGGCACAGACTGTGGAAAAGCACTTTCATTGAGAGGGGTTGCCTAGCTTCTAAGAAATTACGAGTTTCCGAAATACCAGCAAATATTTTTTCACCCAAACTTGATGATACTTGGTGGTAATGATCAGTACACAAATCCCAATTGGCTCACCAAATTTTGTTCTTCTAGTTTGAAGCTTTCATATACAGTAGCAGTTTTTATATTTAGTTTCCCTCTGTTCTCTCCTATATAAATAGATGAATTTGGAACTCTAAATCCAACATAGTTTATAGTAGCTCTTTGAAACTTGACAAAATAAAGGAGTTCTCAGTTTTGTCTCTATGGTTTGTTTCCTCTTCCAGTAGCCCTAGGCACAGACTGTGGAAAAGCACTTTCATTGAGAGGGGTTGCCAATCTTCTAAGAAATTACGAGTTTCCGAAATACCAGCAAATATTTTTTCACCCAATCTTGATGATACTTGGTGGTAATGATCAGTACACAAATCCCACTTGGCTCACCAAATTTTGTTCTTCTAGGTTGAAGCGTTCGTCTACAGTAGCAGTTTATATATTTAGGTTTCCCTCTGTTCTCTCCTATATAGATAGATGATTTTGGACCTCTAAATCCAACATGGTTTGTAGTAGCTCTTTGAAACTTGACAAAATGAAGGAGTTCTCAGTTTTGTCTCTATGGTTTGTTTCCTCTTCAAGTAGCCCTAGGCACAGACTCTGGAAATGTTCTTTCATTGAGATGGGTTGAGAAGCTTCTAAGAAATAACGAGTTTCCGAAATACCAGCAAATATTTTTTCACCCAAACTTGATGATACTTGGTGGTAATGATCAGTACACAAATCCCACTTGGCTCACCAAATTTTGTTCTTCTAGTTTGAGGCTTTCTTCTACAGTAGCAGTTTTTATATTTAGTTTCCCTCTGTTCTCTCCTATATAGATAGATGAATTTGGAACTCTAAATCCAACATGGTTTGTAGAAGCTCTTTTAAACTCGATTAAATAAAGGAGTTCTCAGTTTTGTCTCTATGCTTTGTTTCCTCTTCAAGTAGCCGTAGGCACAGACTGCGGAAAAGCACTTTCATTGAGAGGGGTTGCCAAGCTTCTAAGAAATTAAAAGTTTCCGAAATACCAGCAAATATTTTTTCACCCAATCTTGATGATACTTGGTGGTAATGATCAGTACACAATTCCCACTTGGCTCACCAAATTTTGTGCTTCTAGGTTGATCCGTTCTTCTACAGTAGCAGTTTTTATAGTTAGGTTTCCCTGTGTTCTCTCATATATAGATAGATGAATTTGGAACTCTAAATCCAACATGGTTTGTAGTAGCTCCTTGAAACTTGAAAAAATAAAGGAGTTCTCAGTTTTGTCTCTATGGTTTGTTTCCTCTTCAAGTAGCCCTAGGCACAGACTGTGGAAAAGCACTTTCATTGAGAGGCATTGCCAAGCTTCTAAGAAATTACGAGTTTCCGAAATAACAGCAAATATTTTTTCACCCAATCTTGATGATACTTGGTGGTAATGATCAGTACACAAATCCCACTTGGCTCACCAAATTTTGTGCTTCTAGGTTGATCCGTTCTTCTACAGTAGCAGTTTTTATAGTTAGGTTTCCCTCTGTTCTCTCATATATAGATAGATGAATTTGGAACTATAAATCCAACATGGTTTTTAGTAGCTCCTTGAAACTTGAAAAAATAAAGGAGTTCTCAGTTTTGTCTCTATGGTTTGTTTCCTCTTCAAGTAGCCCTAGGCACAGACTGTGGAAAAGCACTTTCATTGAGAGGGATTGCCAAGCTTCTAAGAAATTACAATTTTCCGAAATACCAGCAAATATTTTTTCACCCAATCTTGATGATACTTGGTGGTAATGATCAGAACACAAATCCCACTTGGCTCACCAAATTTTGTACTTCCAGGTTGAAGCATTCGTCTACAGTAGCAGTTTTTATATTTAGGTTTCCCTCTGTTCTCTCCTATATAAATAGATGAATTTGGAACTCTAAATCCAACATGGTTTATAGTAGGTCTTTGAAACTTGAAAAAATAAAGAGTTCTCAGTTTTGTCTCTATGGTTTGTTTCCTCTTCAAGTAGCCGTAGGCACAGACTGTGGAAAAGCACTTTCATTGAGAGGGGTTGCCAATCTTCTAAGAAATTACGAGTTTCCGAAATACCAGCAAATATTTTTTCACCCAATCTTGATGATACTTGGTGGTAATGATCAGTACACAAATCCCACTTGGCTCACCAAATTTTGTGCTTCTAGGTTGATCCGTACTTCTACAGTAGCAGTATTAATATTTAGGTTTCCCTCTGTTCTCTCCTATATAGATAGATGATTTTGGAACTCTAAATCCAACATGGTTTGTAGTAGCTCTTTGAAACTTGACAAAATGAAGGAGTTCTCAATTTTGTCTCTATGGTTTGTTTCCTCTTCAAGTAGCCCTAGGCACAGACTGTGGAAATGTACTTTCATTGAGATGGGTTGAGAAGCTTCTAAGAAATAACGAGTTTCCGAAATACCAGCAAATATTTTTTCACCCAATCTTGATGATACTTGGTGGTAATGATCAGGACACAAATCCCACTTGGCTCACCAAATTTTGTTCTTCTAGGTTGAAGCGTTCGTCTACAGTAGCAGTTTTTATATTAAGTTTCCCTCTTCTCTCCTATATAAATAGATGAATCTGGAACTCTAAATCCAACATGGTTTATAGTAGCTCTTTGAAACTTGACAAAATAAAGGAGTTCTCAGTTTTGTCTCTATGGTTTGTTTCCTCTTCCAGTAGCCCTAGACACAGACTGTGGAAATGTACTTTCATTGAGATGGGTTGAGAAGCTTCTAAGAAATAACGAGTTTCCGAAATACCAGCAAATATTTTTTCACCCAAACTTCATGATACTTGGTGGTAATGATCAGTACACAAATCCCACTTGGCTCACCAAGTTTTGTTCTTCTAGTTTGAAGCTTTCATCTACAGTAGCAGTTTTATATTTAGTTTCCCTCTGTTCTCTCCTATATAGATAGATGAATTTGGAACTCTAAATCCAACATGGTTTGTAGTAGCTCTTTGAAACTTGATAAAATAAAAATTCTCAGTTTTGTCTCTATGGTTTGTTTCCTCTTCAAGTAGTCCTAGGCACAGACTGTGGAAAGCACTTTCACTGAGATGGGTTGCCAAGCTTCTAAGAAATAACGAGTTTCCGAAATACCAGCAGATATTTTTTCACCCAATCTTGATGATACTTGGTGGTAAAGATCAGTACACAAATCCCACTTGGCTCACAAAATTTTGTTTTTCTAGGTTGATGCGTTCGTCTACAGTAGCAGTTTTTATAGTTAGATTTCCCTCTGTTCTCTCATATATAGATAGTTGAATTTGGAACTCTAAATACAACATGGTTTGTAGTATCTCCTTGAAACTTGAAAAAATAAAGGAGTTCTCAGTTTTGTCTCTATGGTTTGTTTCCTCTTCAGTAGCCCTATGCACAGACTGTGCAAAAGCACTTTCATTGAGAGGGGTTGCCAAGCTTCTACGAAATTCCGATTTTCAGAAATACCAGCAAAAATTTTTTCACCCAATCTTGATGATACTTGATGGTAATGATCAGTACACAAATCCAACTTGGCTCACCAAATTTTGTTCTCAGTTTTGTCTCTATGGTTTGTTTCCTCTTCAAGTAGCCGTAGGCACAGACTGTGGAAAAGCACTTTCATTGAGAGGGGTTGCCTAGCTTCTAAGAAATTACGAGTTTTGGAAATACCAGCAAATATTTTTTCACCCAAACTTGATGATACTTGGTGGTAATGATCAGTACACAAATCCCAATTGGCTCACCAAATTTTGTTCTTCTAGTTTGAAGCTTTCATATACAGTAGCAGTTTTTATATTTAGTTTCCCTCTGTTCTCTCCTATATAAATAGATGAATTTGGAACTCTAAATCCAACATAGTTTATAGTAGCTCTTTGAAACTTGACAAAATAAAGGAGTTCTCAGTTTTGTCTCTATGGTTTGTTTCCTCTTCCAGTAGCCCTAGGCACAGACTGTGGAAAAGCACTTTCATTGAGAGGGGTTGCCAAGCTTCTAAGAAATAACGAGTTTCCGAAATACCAGCAGATATTTTTTCACCCAATCTTGATGATACTTGGTGGTAATGATCAGAACACAAATCCCACTTGGCTCACCAAATTTTGTACTTCCAGGTTGAAGCATTCGTCTACAGTAGCAGTTTTTATATTTAGGTTTCCCTCTGTTCTCTCCTATATAAATAGATGAATTTGGAACTCTAAATCCAACATGGTTTATAGTAGGTCTTTGAAACTTGAAAAAATAAAGAGTTCTCAGTTTTGTCTCTATGGTTTGTTTCCTCTTCAAGTAGCCGTAGGCACAGACTGTGGAAAAGCACTTTCATTGAGAGGGGTTGCCAATCTTCTAAGAAATTACGAGTTTCCGAAATACCAGCAAATATTTTTTCACCCAATCTTGATGATACTTGGTGGTAATGATCAGTACACAAATCCCACTTGGCTCACCAAATTTTGTGCTTCTAGGTTGATCCGTACTTCTACAGTAGCAGTATTAATATTTAGGTTTCCCTCTGTTCTCTCCTATATAGATAGATGATTTTGGAACTCTAAATCCAACATGGTTTGTAGTAGCTCTTTGAAACTTGACAAAATGAAGGAGTTCTCAATTTTGTCTCTATGGTTTGTTTCCTCTTCAAGTAGCCCTAGGCACAGACTGTGGAAATGTACTTTCATTGAGATGGGTTGAGAAGCTTCTAAGAAATAACGAGTTTCCGAAATACCAGCAAATATTTTTTCACCCAATCTTGATGATACTTGGTGGTAATGATCAGGACACAAATCCCACTTGGCTCACCAAATTTTGTTCTTCTAGGTTGAAGCGTTCGTCTACAGTAGCAGTTTTTATATTAAGTTTCCCTCTTCTCTCCTATATAAATAGATGAATCTGGAACTCTAAATCCAACATGGTTTATAGTAGCTCTTTGAAACTTGACAAAATAAAGGAGTTCTCAGTTTTGTCTCTATGGTTTGTTTCCTCTTCCAGTAGCCCTAGACACAGACTGTGGAAATGTACTTTCATTGAGATGGGTTGAGAAGCTTCTAAGAAATAACGAGTTTCCGAAATACCAGCAAATATTTTTTCACCCAAACTTCATGATACTTGGTGGTAATGATCAGTACACAAATCCCACTTGGCTCACCAAGTTTTGTTCTTCTAGTTTGAAGCTTTCATCTACAGTAGCAGTTTTATATTTAGTTTCCCTCTGTTCTCTCCTATATAGATAGATGAATTTGGAACTCTAAATCCAACATGGTTTGTAGTAGCTCTTTGAAACTTGATAAAATAAAAATTCTCAGTTTTGTCTCTATGGTTTGTTTCCTCTTCAAGTAGTCCTAGGCACAGACTGTGGAAAGCACTTTCACTGAGATGGGTTGCCAAGCTTCTAAGAAATAACGAGTTTCCGAAATACCAGCAGATATTTTTTCACCCAATCTTGATGATACTTGGTGGTAAAGATCAGTACACAAATCCCACTTGGCTCACAAAATTTTGTTCTTCTAGGTTGATGCGTTCGTCTACAGTAGCAGTTTTTATAGTTAGGTTTCCCTCTGTTCTCTCATATATAGATAGATGAATTTGGAACTCAAAATCCAACATGGTTTGTAGTAGCTCATTGAAACTTGAAAAAATAAAGGAGTTCTCAGTTTTGTCTCTATGGTTTGTTTCCTCTTCGAGTAGCCCTAGGCACAGACTGTGGAAATGTACTTTCATTGATGGGTTGAGAAGCTTCTAAGAAATAACGAGTTTCCGAAATACCAGCAAATATTTTTTCACCCAAACTTGATGATACTTGGTGGTAATGATCAGGACAAAAATCCCACTTGGCTCACCAAATTTTGTTCTTCTAGTTTGAAGATTTCGTCTACAGTAGCAGTTTTTATATTTAGGTCTCCCTATGTTCTGTCCTATATAGATAGATGAATTTGGAACTCTAAATCCAACATGGTTTGTAGTAGCTCTTTGAAACTCGATAAAATAAAGGAGTTGTCAGTTTTGTCTCTATGCTTTGTTTCCTCTTCAAGTAGCCGTAGGCACAGACTGTGGAAAAGCACTTTCACTGAGAGGGGTTGCCAAGCTTCTAAGAAATTACGAGTTTCCGAAATACCAGCAAATATTTTTTCACCCAATCTTGATGATACTTGGTGGTAATGATCAGTACACAAATCCCACTTGGCTCACCAAATTTTGTTCTTCTAGTTTGAAGCTTTCATCTACAGTAGCAGTTTTTATATTTAGTTTCCCTATGTTCTCTCCTATATAGATAGATGAATTTGGAACTCTAAATCCAACATGGTTTGTAGTAGCTCTTTGAAACTTGATAAAATAAAAATTCTCAGTTTTGTCTCTATGGTTTGTTTCCTCTTCAAGTAGTCCTAGGCACAGACTGTGGAAAGCACTTTCACTGAGATGGGTTGCCAAGCTTCTAAGAAATAACGAGTTTCCGAAATACCAGCAAATATTTTTTCACCCAATCTTGATGATACTTGGTGGTAAAGATCAGTACACAAATCCCACTTGGCTCACAAAATTTTGTTCTTCTAGGTTGATGCGTTCGTCTATTGTAGCAGTTTTTATAGTTAGGTTTCCCTCTGTTCTCTCATATATAGATAGTTGAATTTGGAACTCTAAATACAACATGGTTTGTAGTATCTCCTTGAAACTTGAAAAAATAAAGGAGTTCTCAGTTTTGTCTCTATGGTTTGTTTCCTCTTCAAGTAGCCCTATGCACAGACTGTGGAAAAGCACTTTCATTGAGAGGGTTGCCAAGCTTCTACGAAACTCCGATTTCCGAAATACCAGCAAAAATTTTTTCACCCAATCTTGATGATTCTTGATGTTAATGATCAGTACACAAATCCCACTTGGCTAACCAAATTTTGTACTTCTAGGTTGAAGCGTTCGTCTACAGTAGCAGTTTTTATATTTTGTTTCCCTCTGTTCTCTCCTATATAAATAGATGAATTTGGAACTCCAAATCCAACATAGTTTATAGTAGCTCTTTGAAACTTGACAAAATAAAGGAGTTCTCAGTTTTGTCTCTATGGTTTGTTTCCTCTTCCAGTAGCCCTAGGCACAGACTGTGGAAAAGCACTTTCATTGAGAGGGGTTGCCAAGCTTCTAAGAAATAATGATTTTCCGAAATACCAGCAAATATTTTTTTACCCAATCTTGATGATACTTGGTGGTAATGATCAGTACACAAATCCCACTTGGCTCCACCAAATTTTGTTCTTCTAGGTTGAAGCGTTCGTCTACAGTAGCAGTTTTTATATTTAGGTTTCCCTCTGTTATCTCATATATAGATAGATGAATTTGGAACTCTAAATCCAACATGGTTTGTAGTAGCTCTTTGAGACTTGACAAAATGACGGAGTTCCCAGTTTTGTCTCTATGGTTTGTTTCCTCTTCAAGTAGCCGTAGGCACAGACTGTGGAAAAGCACTTTCATTGAGAGGGGTTGCCAAACTTCTAAGAAATTACGAGTTTCCAAAATACCAGCAAATATTTTTTCACCCAATCTTGATGATACTTGGTGGTAATGATCAGTACACAAATCCCACTTGGCTCACCAAATTTTGTGCTTCTAGGTTGATCCGTTCTTCTACAGTAGCAGTTTTTATAGTTAGGTTTCACTCTGTTCTCTCATATATAGATAGATGAATTTGGAACTCTAAATCCAACATGGTTTGTAGTAGCTCCTTGAAACTTGACAAAATAAAGGAGTTCTCAGTTTTGTCTCTATGGTTTGTTTCCTCTTCAAGTAGCCCTAGGCACAGACCTTGGAAAAGCACTTTCATTGAGAGGGGTTGCCAAGCTTCTAACAAATAACGAGTTTCCGAAATACCAGCAAATATTTTTTCACCCAATCTTGATGATACTTGGAGGTAATGATTAGTACACATTTCCAACTTGGCTCACAAAATTTTGTTATTCTAGGTTGAAGCGTTCGTCTACAGTAGCCGTTTTTATATTTAGGTTACCCTATGTTCTCTCCTATATAGTTAGATGAATTTGGAACTCGAAATCCAACATGGTTTGTAGTAGCTCTTTGAAACTTTACAAAATAAAGGAGTTCTCACTTTTGTCTCTATTGTTTGTTTCCTCTTCAAGTAGCCCTAGGCACAGACTGTGGAAAAGCACTTTCATTGAGAGGGGTTGCCAAGCTTCTAAAAAATTACGAGTTTCTCAAATACCAGCAAATATTTTTTCACCGAATCTGCATGATACTTGGTGGTAATGATCAGTACACAAGTCCCACTAGGCTCACCTAATTTTGTTCTTCTAGGTTGAAGCGTTCGTCTACAGTACCAGTTTTTATACTTATTTTTCCCTGTGTTCTCTCCTATACAGATAGATGAATTTGGAACTCTAAATCCAACATGGTTTGTAGTAGCTCTTTGAAACTGACAAAATAAAGGAGTTCTCAGTTTTGTCTGTATGGTTTGTTTCATCTTCAAGTAGCCCTAGACACAGACCTTGGAAAAGCACTTTCATTGAGGGG
>NW_027514259.1:0-84568 GCF_048772815.1 Callospermophilus lateralis
ACAAACCATATTGGAATTAGAGTTCCAAATTCAACTACCTATGTAGCAGAGAACAGAGTGAAAACTAAAAATAAAAACTGCTACTGTAGACGAACGCTTCAATCTTGAAGAACAATATTTGGTGAGCCAAGTGGGATTTGTGTACCGATCATCACCACCCAGTATCATCAAGATTGGGAGAAAAAATATTTGCTGGTATTTCGGAAACTCGTTATTTCTTGGAATCTTGGCAACCACTTTCAATGAAAGTGCTTTTCCACAGTCTCTGCTAGGGCTACATGAAGCGGAAACAAATCATAGAGACAAAACTGAGAACTCCTTTATTTTGTCAAGTTTCAAAGATTTAGAGTTCGAAATTCATCTATCTATATAGGAGAGAACAGAGGGAAACTAAAAATATAAACTGCTACTGTAAACGAACGCTTCACCTAGGAGAACAAAATTTGGTGAGTCAAGTGGGATTTGTGTACCGATCATTACTAACAAGTATCATCAAGATTGGGTGAAAAATATTTGCTGGTATTTCGGAAAATCCTTATTTCTTAGAAGCTTGGCAACCCCTCTGAATGAAAGTGCTTTTCCACAGTCTGTGCCTCGGGCTACTTGAAGCGGAAACAAACCATAGAGACAACACTGAGAACTCATTTATTTTGTCCTGTTTCAAAGAGCTACTAAAATCCATGTTGGATTTAGAGTTCCAAAATCATGTATCTCTATAGGAGAGAACAGAGTGAAACCTAAAAATAAAAACTTCTACTGTAAACGAACGCTTCAACCTAGAAGAACAAAATTTGGTGAGCCAAGTGGGATTTGTGTAATTGTCATTACAACCAGGAGTCATCAACATTGGGTGGAAAAATATTTGCTGGTATTTCGGAAACTCCTTATTTCTTAGAAGCTTGGCAACCCCTCTCAATGAAAGTGCTTTTCCACAGTGTGTGCCTAGGACTACTTGAAGAGGAATCAAACCATAGAGACAAAACTGAGAACTCCTTTGTTTTGTCACGTTTCAAAGAGCTACTACAAACCATGTTGGATTTAGAGTTCCAAATTCATCTATCTATGTAGGAGAGAACAGAGTGAAACCTAAGTATAAATACTGCTACTGTAGTCGAACGCTTCAACCCAGAAGAACAAAATTTGGTGAGCCAAGTGGGATTTGTGTACTGATCATTACCAACAAGTATCATCAAGATTGGGTGAAAAAATATTTGCTGGTATTTCGGAAACTCGTTATTTCTTAAAAGCTTGGCAACCCCTCTCAATGAAAGTGCTTTTCCACAGTCTGTGCCTAAGGAGACTTGAAGAGGAAACAAACCATAGAGACAAAACTGAGAACTCCTTTACTTTCTCAAGTTTCAAAGAGCTACTACAAACCATGTTGAATTAAGAGTTCCAAATTCATCTATCTATATAGCAGAGAACAGAGTGAAACCTAATTATAAAAACTGCTACTGTAGACGAATGCTTCAAACTAGAAGAACAAAATTTGGTGAGCCAAGTGGGATTTGGATACCGATCATTACCACCACGTATCATCAACATTGGATGACAAAATATTTGCTGGTATTTCGGAAACTCGTAAATTCTTGGTAGCTTGGCAACCCCTTTCAATGAAAGTGCTTTTCCACAGTGTCTGCTTAGGGCTACATGAAGCGGAAACAAATCATAGAGACAAAACTGAGAACTCCATAACTTTGTCTAGTTTCAAAGAGCTACTACAAACCATATTGGATTTAGAGTTCCAAATTCATCTATCCATATATGAGAGAATATAGTGAAACCTAAATATAAAAAATGCTACTGTAGACGAACGCTTCATCATAGAAGAACAAAATTTGGTGAGCCAAGTGGGATTTGTGGACTGATCATTACCACCAAGTGTCATCAAGATTGCTTGAAAAAATATTTGCTGGTATTTCCGAAACTCGTTATTTCTTAGACGCTTGGCAACCCCTCTCAATGAAAGTGCTTTTCCACAGTCTGTGACTAGGGCTACATGAAGAGGAAACAAACCATAGAGAAAAAACTGAGAACTCTTTTATTTTGACAAGTTTCAAAGAGCTACTACAAGCCATGTTGGATTTAGAGTTCCAAATTCATCTACCTATATAGGAGAGAACAGACTGAAACCTAAAAATAAAAACTGCTACTGTAAACGAATGCTTCAAACTAGAAGAACAAAATTTGGTGAGCCATGTGGGATTTGTCTACTGATCATTACCACCAAGTATCATCAAGATTGGGTGAAAAAATATTTGCTGGTATTTAGGAAACTCGATATTTCTTAGAAGCTTCGCAACCCCACTCAATGAAAGTGCTTTTCCACAGTCTGTGCCTAGGACTACTTGAAGAGCAAACAAACCATAGAAACAAAACTGAGAACTCCTTTATTTTGTCAAGTTTCAAAGAGCTACTATAAACCATGTTGGATTTAGAGTTCCAAATTCATCTATCTATATAGGAGAGAACAGAGTGAAACCTAAAAATAAAAACTGCTACTGAAACGAACGCTAAAATTAGAAGAACAAAATTTGGTGAGCAAAGTGGGGTTTGTGGACTTGTCATTATCACCACTTATCATCATGTTTGGGTGAAAAAATATTTGCTCGTATTACGGAAACTCGTAATTTCTTGTAAGCTTGGCAACCCCTCTCAATGAAAGTGCTTTTCCACAGTCTCTTCTTAGGGCTACTTGAAGCGGATACAAATCATTGAGACAAAACTGACAATTCCTTTATTTTGTCATGTTTCAAAGAGCTACTACAAACCATGTTGGATTTAGAGTTCCAAATTCATCTATCTATTTAGAAGAGAACAGAGTGAAACCTAAAATTAAAACTGCTACTGTAGACGAACGCTTCAACCAAGAAGAACAAAATTTGGTGATCCAAGTGGGATTTGGGTACTTGTCATTACCACCACGTATCATCAACATTGGGTGCAAAAATATTTGCTGCTATTTCGGAAACTCGTAATTTCTTGGAAGCTTGGCAACCCATTTCAATGAAAGTGCTTTCCCACAATCTCTTTACGGACACATGAAGCGGAAACAAATCACAGAGACAAAACTGAGAACTCCATTATTTTTTCAAGTTTCAAAGAGCTACTACAAACCATGTTGGATTTAGACTTCAATATTCATCTATCTAAATAGGAGAGAACAGATGGAACCTAAAAATATAAACTGCTACTGTAAACGAAAGCTTCAACATAGAAAAACAAACATTGGGGAGCCAAGTGGGATTTGTGTACTGATCATTACCACCAAGTATCATCGACATTGGGTGAAAAAATATTTGCTAGTATTTTGGAAACACGTAATTTCTTGGAAGCTTGCACACCCCTTTCATTGAAAGTGCTTTTCCACAGTCTCTGCTTAGGGCTACATGAAGAGGAAACAAATCATAGATACAAAACTGAGAACTCCTTTACTTTGTCAAGTTTCAAAGAGCTACTACAAACCATGTTGGATTTAGAGTTAAAATTCATCTATCTATATAGGAGAGAACAGAGTGAAACCTAAAAATAAAAACTGCTACTGAAAACGAACGCTTCAAACTAGGAGAACAAAATTTGGTGAGCCATGTGGGATTTGTGTACTTGTCATTACCACCAAGTATCATCAACATTGGGTCAAAAAATATTCGCTGGTATTTCGGAAACTCGTAATTTCTTGGAAGCTTGGCAACCCCTCTCAATGAAAGTGCATTTCCACAGTCTCTGCTTAGGGGAACTTGAAGCGGATACAAATCATAGAGACAAAACTGACAATTCCTTTATTTTGTCAAGTTTCAAAGAGCTACTACAAACCATGTTGGATTGAGAGTTCCAAATTCATCTATCTATTTAGGAGAGAACAGAGTGAAACCTAAATATAAAAACTGCTACTGTAGAAGAACGCTTCAACATAGAAGAACAAAATTTGGTGAGCCAAGTTGGATTTGTGTACCGATCATCACCACCAAGTATCATCAAGATTGGGTGAAAAAATATTTGCTGGTATTTCGGAAACTCGTTATTTCTTAGAAGCTTGGCAACCCCTCTCAATGAAAGTGCTTTTCCACAGTCTGTGCCTAGGGCTACTTGAAGACGAAACAAACCATAGAGACAAAACTGAGAACTCTTTTATTTTGACAAGTTTCAAAGAGCTCCTACAAACCATGTTGGATTTAGAGTTCCAAATTCATCTATCTATATAGGAGAGAACAGAGTGAAACCTAAAAATAAAACTGCTACTGTAGACGAACGCTTCAACATAGAAGAACAAAATTTGGTGAGCCAAGTGGAATTTGTGTACTTGTCATTACCACCAAGTATCATCAAGATTGGGTGAAAAAATATTTCCTGGAATTTCGGAAACTCGTTATTTCTTAGAAGCTTGGCAACCCCTCTCAATGAAAGTGCTTTTCCACAGTCAGTGCCTAGGGCTACTTGAAGAGGAAACAAACCATACAGACAAAACTGAGAGCTCCTTTATTTTGTCAAGTTTTAAAGAGCCACTACAAACCATGTTGGATTTAGAGCTCCAAATTCATCTATCTATATAGGAGATAACAGAGTGAAACGTAAAAATAAAAACTGCTACTGTAGACAAAGGCTTCATCCTAGAAGAACAAAATTTGGTGTGCCAAGTGGAATTTGTGAACTGATCATTGCCACCAAGTATCATCAAGATTGGGTGAAAAAATATTTGCTGGTATTTCGGAAACTCGTTATTTCTTAGAAGCTTGGCAACCCCTCTCAATGAAAGTGCTTTTCCACAGTCTGTGCCTAGGGCTACTTGAAGAGGAAACAATCCATAGAGACAAAACTGAGAACTCCTTTATTTTTTCAAGTTTCAAAGATCTACCACAAACCATGTTGGATTTAGAGTTCCAAATTCATCTATCCATATAGGAGAGAACAGATGGAAACCTTAAAATAAATACTGCTACTGTTAATGAACGCTTCAACCCAGAAGAAGTAAATTCGGTGAGCCAAGTGGGATTTGTGTACTGATCATTACCACCCAGTATTATCAAGATTGGGTGAAAAAAATATTTGCTGGTATTTCAGAAACTCGTTATTTCTTAGAAGCTTGGCAACCCCTCTCAATGAAAGTGCTTTTCCACAGTCAGTGCCTAGGGCTACTTGAAGAGGAAACAAACCATACAGACAAAACTGAGAGCTCCTTTATTTTGTCAAGTTTTAAAGAGCCACTACAAACCATGTTGGATTTAGAGTTCCAAATTCATCTATCTATATAGGAGAGAACAGAGTGAAACGTAAAAATAAAAACTGCTACTGTAGACAAAGGCTTCATCCTAGAAGAACAAAATTTGGTGTGCCAAGTGGAATTTATGAACTGATCATTGCCACCAAGTATCATCAAGATTGGGTGAAAAAATATTTGCTGGTATTTCAGAAACTCGTTATTTCTTAGAAGCTTGGCAACCCCTCTCAATGAAAGTGCTTTTCCACAGTCTGTGCCTAGGGCTACTTGAAGAGGAAACAATCCATAGAGACAAAACTGAGAACTCCTTTATTTTTTCAAGTTTCAAAGAGCTACCACAAACCATGTTGGATTTAGAGTTCCAAATTCATCTATCCATATAGGAGAGAACAGATGGAAACCTTAAAATAAATACTGCTACTGTTAATGAACGCTTCAACCCAGAAGAAGTAAATTCGGTGAGCCAAGTGGGATTTGTGTACTGATCATTACCACCCTGTATTATCAAGATTGGGTGAAAAAAATATTTGCTGGTATTTCGGAAACTCGTTATTTCTTAGAAGCTTGGCAACCCCTCTCAATGAAAGTGCTTTTCCACAGTCAGTGCCTAGGGCTACTAGAAGAGGAAACAAACCATACAGACAAAACTGAGAGCTCCTTTATTTTGTCAAGTTTTAAAGAGCCACTACAAACCATGTTGGATTTAGAGTTCCAAATTCATCTATCTATATAGGAGAGAACAGAGTGAAATGTAAAAATAAAAACTGCTACTGTAGACAAAGGCTTCATCCTAGAAGAACAAAATTTGGTGTGCCAAGTGGAATTTGTGAACTGATCATTGCCACCAAGTATCATCAAGATTGGGTGAAAAAATATTTGCTGGTATTTCGGAAACTCGTTATTTCTTAGAAGCTTGGCAACCCCTCTCAATGAAAGTGCTTTTCCACAGTCTGTGCCTAGGGCTACTTGAAGAGGAAACAAACCAGAGAGACAAAACTGAGTATTCCTTTATTTTGTCACGTTTCAAAGAGCTACTACAAACCATGTTGGATTTAGAGTTCCAAATTCATCTATCTATGTAGGAGAGAACAGAGTGAAACGTAAATATAAAAACTGCTACTGTAGATGAACGCTTCAACCTAGAAGAACAAAAGTTGGTGAGCCAAGTGGGAGTTGTGTACCGATCATTACCACCACGTATCATCAACATTGGGTGACAAAATATTTGCTAGTATTTCGGAAACACGTAATTTCTTGGAAGCTTGGCAACCCCTTTCAATGAAAGTGCTTTTCCACAGTCTCTGCTTAGGGCTACATGAAGCAGAAACAAATCATAGATACAAAACTGAGAACTACTTTACTTTGTCAAGTTTCAAAGAGCTACTACAAACCATATTGGATTTAGAGTTCCAAATTCAACTATCTATATAGGAGAGAACAGAGTGAAACCTAAATATAACAACTGCTACTGTAGACGAACGCTTCAACCTAGAAGATCAAAATTTGGTGAGCGAAGTGGGATTTGTGTACTCATCATTACCACCAAGTGTCATCAAGATTGCGTGAAAAAATATTTGCCGATATTTTGGAAACTCGTTATTTCTTAGAAGCTTGGCAACCCCACTCAATGAAAGTTCTTTTCCACAGGCTGTTCCTAGGGGTACTTGAAGAGGAAACAAACCATAGAGACAAAACTGAGAACTCCTTTATTTTGTCAAGTTTCAAAGAGCTACTGCAAACCATGTTGGATTTAGAGTAAAAATTCATCCATCTATATATGAGAGAACACAGTGAAACCTAAAAATAAAAACTGCATCTGTAAACGAACGCTTCAACCTAGAAGAACAAAATTTAGTGAGCCAAGTGGGATTTGTGGACTTGTCAATACCACCAAGTATCATCAAGATTGGGTGAAAAAATATTTGCTGGTATTTCGGCAACTCGTTATTTCTTAGAAGCTTGGCAACCCCACTCAATGAAAGTGCTTTTCCACAGTCTGTGCCTAGGACTACTTGAAGAGGAAACAAACCATAGAAACAAAAATGAGAACTCCTTTATTTTGTCAAGTTTCAAAGAGCTACTACAAACCATGTTGGATTTAGAGTTTCAAATTCATCTATCTATATAGGAGAGAACAGAGTGAAACGTAATAATAAAAACTGCTACTGAAACGAACGCTTCAAATAGAAGAACAAAATTTGGTGAGCCAAGTGGGATTTGTGTACTCATCATCACCACCAAGTATCATCAAGATTGGGTGAAAAAATATTTGCTGGTATTTCGGAAACTCGTTATTTCTTAGAAGCTTGGCAACCCCTCTCAATGAAAGTGCTTTTCCACAGTCTGTGCCTAAGGCTACTTGAAGCGGAAACAAACAATAGAGACAAAACTGAGAACTCCTTTATTTTGTCAAGTTTCAAAGAGCTACTAGAAACCATGTTGGATTTAGAGTTCAAAATTCATCTATCTGTATAGCAGAGAACAGAGTGAAACCTAAATAAAAAAACTGCTACTGTAGACGAACGCTTCACCTAGAAGAACAAAATTTGGTGAGCCAAGTGGGATTTGTGTACCGATCATTACAACCAAGTATCATCAAGATTGGGTGAAAAAATATTTGCTGGTATTTCGGAAACTCGTAATTTCTTGGAAGCTTGGCAACCCCTCTCAATGAAAGTGCTTTTCCACAGTCTCTGCTTAGGGCTACTTGAAGCGGAAACAAATCATAAAGACAAAACTGAGAACTCCTTTATTTTGTCCTGTTTCAAAGAGCTACTACAAACCATATTGGAATTACAGTTCCAAATTCAACTACCTATGTATCAGAGAACAGAGTGAAAACTAAAAATAAAAACTGCTACTGTAGACGAACGCTTCAATCTAGAAGAACAATATTTGGTGAGCCAAGTGGGATTTGTGTACCGATCATCACCACCAAGTATCATCAAGATTGGGAGAAAAAATATTTGCTGGTATTTCGGAAACTCGTTATTTCTTGGAAGCTTGGCAACCACTTTCAATGAAAGTGCTTTTCCACAGTCTCTGCTAGGGCTACATGAAGCGGAAACAAATCATAGAGACAAAACTGAGAACTCCTTTATTTTGTCAAGTTTCAAAGATTTAGAGTTCGAAATTCATCTATCTATATAGGAGAGAACAGAGGGAAACTAAAAATATAAACTGCTACTGTAAACGAACGCTTCACCTAGGAGAACAAAATTTGGTGAGTCAAGTGGGATTTGTGTACCGATCATTACTAACAAGTATCATCAAGATTGGGTGAAAAATATTTGCTGGTATTTCGGAAAATCCTTATTTCTTAGAAGCTTGGCAACCCCTCTGAATGAAAGTGCTTTTCCACAGTCTGTGCCTCGGGCTACTTGAAGCGGAAACAAACCATAGAGACAACACTGAGAACTCATTTATTTTGTCCTGTTTCAAAGAGCTACTAAAGTCCATGTTGGATTTAGAGTTCCAAAATCATGTATCTCTATAGGAGAGAACAGAGTGAAACCTAAAAATAAAAACTTCTACTGTAAACGAACGCTTCAACCTAGAAGAACAAAATTTGGTGAGCCAAGTGGGATTTGTGTAATTGTCATTACAACCAGGAGTCATCAACATTGGGTGGAAAAATATTTGCTGGTATTTCGGAAACTCCTTATTTCTTAGAAGCTTGGCAACCCCTCTCAATGAAAGTGCTTTTCCACAGTGTGTGCCTAGGACTACTTGAAGAGGAATCAAACCATAGAGACAAAACTGAGAACTCCTTTGTTTTGTCACGTTTCAAAGAGCTACTACAAACCATGTTGGATTTAGAGTTCCAAATTCATCTATCTATGTAGGAGAGAACAGAGTGAAACCTAAGTATAAATACTGCTACTATAGTCGAACGCTTCAACCCAGAAGAACAAAATTTGGTGAGCCAAGTGGGATTTGTGTACTGATCATTACCAACAAGTATCATCAAGATTGGGTGAAAAAATATTTGCTGGTATTTCGGAAACTCGTTATTTCTTAAAAGCTTGGCAACCCCTCTCAATGAAAGTGCTTTTCCACAGTCTGTGCCTAAGGCGACTTGAAGAGGAAACAAACCATAGAGACAAAACTGAGAACTCCTTTACTTTCTCAAGTTTCAAAGAGCTATTACACACCATGTTGGATTTACAGTTCGAAATTCATCTATCTATGTAGGAGAGAACAGATTGATACCCAAATATAAAAACTGCTACTGTAGACGAACGCTTCAACGCAGAAGAACAACATTTGGTGAGCCAAGTGGGATTTGTGTACTGATCATTACCACCAAGTATCATCAACATTGGGTGAAAAAATATTTGCTGGTATTTGGAAAATCGTTATTTCTTAGAAGCTCGGCAACCCCTCTCAATGAAAGTGCTTTTCCACAGTCTGTGCCTAGGGCGACTTGAAGAGGAAACAAACAATAGAGACAAAACTGAGAACTCTTTTATTTTGTCAAGTTTCAAAGAGCTACTACAAACCATGTTGGATTTAGAGTTCCAAATTCATCTATCTATATAGGAGAGAACAGAGTGAAACCTAAATATAAAAATTGCTACTGTAGACGAACGCTTCAACCTAGAAGAACAAAATTTGGTGAGCCAAGTGGGATTTGTGGACTGATCATCACCACCTAGTATCATCAATTTGGCTGAAAAAATATTTGCTGGTATTTTGGAAACTCGTTATTTCTTAGAAGCTTGGCAACCCCTCTCAATGAAATTGCTTTTCCACAGTCTGTGCCTAGGGCTACTTGAAGAGGAAACAAACCATAGAGACAAAACTGAGAACTCCTTTATTTTGTCAAGTTTCAAAGAGCTACTACATACCATGTTGAATTAAGAGTTCCAAATTCATCTATCTATATAGCAGAGAACAGAGTGAAACCTAATTATAAAAACTGCTACTGTAGACGAATGCTTCAAACTAGAAGAACAAAATTTGGTGAGCCAAGTGGGATTTGGATACCGATCATTACCACCACGTATCATCAACATTGGATGACAAAATATTTGCTGGTATTTCGGAAAATCGTAAATTCTTGGTAGCTTGGCAACCCCTTTCAATGAAAGTGCTTTTCCACAGTGTCTGCTTAGGGCTACATGAAGCGGAAACAATTCATAGAGACAAAACTGAGAACTCCATAACTTTGTCTAGTTTCAAAGAGCTACTACAAACCATATTGGTTTTAGAGTTCCAAATTCATCTATCCATATATGAGAGAATATAGTGAAACCTAAATATAAAAACTGCTACTGTAGACGAACGCTTCATCCTAGAAGAACAAAATTTGGTGAGCCAAGTGAGATTTGTGGACTGATCATTACCACCAAGTGTCATCAAGATTGCTTGAAAAAATATTTGCTGGTATTTCCGAAACTCGTTATTTCTTAGACGCTTGGCAACCCCTCTCAATGAAAGTGCTTTTCCACAGTCTGTGACTAGGGCTACATGAAGAGGAAACAAACCATAGAGAAAAAACTGAGAACTCTTTTATTTTGACAAGTTTCAAAGAGCTGCTACAAGCCATGTTGGATTTAGAGTTCCAAATTCATCTACCTATATAGGAGAGAACAGACTGAAACCTAAAAATAAAAACTGCTACTGTAAACGAATGCTTCAAACTAGAAGAACAAAATTTGGTGAGCCATGTGGGATTTGTCTACTGATCATTACCACCAAGTATCATCAAGATTGGGTGAAAAAATATTTGCTGGTATTTAGGAAACTCGATATTTCTTAGAAGCTTCGCAACCCCACTCAATGAAAGTGCTTTTCCACAGTCTGTGCCTAGGGCTACTTGAAGAGGAAACAAACCATAGAGACAAAACTGAGAACTCCTTTATTTTGTCAAGTTTCAAAGAGCTACTATAAACCATGTTGGATTTAGAGTTCCAAATTCATCTATCTATATAGGAGAGAACAGAGTGAAACCTAAAAATAAAAACTGCTACTGAAACGAACACTAAAATTAGAAGAACAAAATTTGGTGAGCAAAGTGGGGTTTGTGGACTTGTCATTATCACCACTTATCATCATGTTTGGGTGAAAAAATATTTGCTCGTATTACGGAAACTCGTAATTTCTTGTAAGCTTGGCAACCCCTCTCAATGAAAGTGCTTTTCCACAGTCTCTTCTTAGGGCTACTTGAAGCGGATACAAATCATTGAGACAAAACTGACAATTCCTTTATTTTGTCATGTTTCAAAGAGCTACTACAAACCATGTTGGATTTAGAGTTCCAAATTCATCTATCTATTTAGAAGAGAACAGAGTGAAACCTAAAATTAAAACTGCTACTGTAGACGAACGCTTCAACCAAGAAGAACAAAATTTGGTGATCCAAGTGGGATTTGGGTACTTGTCATTACCACCACGTATCATCAACATTGGGTGCAAAAATATTTGCTGCTATTTCGGAAACTCGTAATTTCTTGGAAGCTTGGCAACCCATTTCAATGAAAGTGCTTTCCCACAATCTCTTTACGGACACATGAAGCGGAAACAAATCACAGAGACAAAACTGAGAACTCCATTATTTTTTCAAGTTTCAAAGAGCTACTACAAACCATGTTGGATTTAGACTTCAATATTCATCTATCTAAATAGGAGAGAACAGATGGAACCTAAAAATATAAACTGCTACTGTAAACGAAAGCTTCAACATAGAAAAACAAACATTGGGGAGCCAAGTGGGATTTGTGTACTGATCATTACCACCAAGTATCATCGACATTGGGTGAAAAAATATTTGCTAGTATTTTGGAAACACGTAATTTCTTGGAAGCTTGCACACCCCTTTCATTGAAAGTGCTTTTCCACAGTCTCTGCTTAGGGCTACATGAAGAGGAAACAAATCATAGATACAAAACTGAGAACTCCTTTACTTTGTCAAGTTTCAAAGAGCTACTACAAACCATGTTGGATTTAGAGTTAAAATTCATCTATCTATATAGGAGAGAACAGAGTGAAACCTAAAAATAAAAACTGCTACTGAAAACGAACGCTTCAAACTAGGAGAACAAAATTTGGTGAGCCATGTGGGATTTGTGTACTTGTCATTACCACCAAGTATCATCAACATTGGGTCAAAAAATATTCGCTGGTATTTCGGAAACTCGTAATTTCTTGGAAGCTTGGCAACCCCTCTCAATGAAAGTGCATTTCCACAGTCTCTGCTTAGGGGAACTTGAAGCGGATACAAATCATAGAGACAAAACTGACAATTCCTTTATTTTGTCAAGTTTCAAAGAGCTACTACAAACCATGTTGGATTGAGAGTTCCAAATTCATCTATCTATTTAGGAGAGAACAGAGTGAAACCTAAATATAAAAACTGCTACTGTAGAAGAACGCTTCAACATAGAAGAACAAAATTTGGTGAGCCAAGTTGGATTTGTGTACCGATCATCACCACCAAGTATCATCAAGATTGGGTGAAAAAATATTTGCTGGTATTTCGGAAACTCGTTATTTCTTAGAAGCTTGGCAACCCCTCTCAATGAAAGTGCTTTTCCACAGTCTGTGCCTAGGGCTACTTGAAGACGAAACAAACCATAGAGACAAAACAGAGAACTCTTTTATTTTGACAAGTTTCAAAGAGCTCCTACAAACCATGTTGGATTTAGAGTTCCAAATTCATCTATCTATATAGGAGAGAACAGAGTGAAACCTAAAAATAAAACTGCTACTGTAGACGAACGCTTCAACATAGAAGAACAAAATTTGGTGAGCCAAGTGGGATTTGTGTACTTGTCATTACCACCAAGTATCATCAAGATTGGGTGAAAAAATATTTCCTGGAATTTCGGAAACTCGTTATTTCTTAGAAGCTTGGCAACCCCTCTCAATGAAAGTGCTTTTCCACAGTCAGTGCCTAGGGCTACTTGAAGAGGAAACAAACCATACAGACAAAACTGAGAGCTCCTTTATTTTGTCAAGGTTTAAAAAGCCACTACAAACCATGTTGGATTTAGAGCTCCAAATTCATCTATCTATATAGGAGATAACAGAGTGAAACGTAAAAATAAAAACTGCTACTGTAGACAAAGGCTTCATCCTAGAAGAACAAAATTTGGTGTGCCAAGTGGAATTTGTGAACTGATCATTGCCACCAAGTATCATCAAGATTGGGTGAAAAAATATTTGCTGGTATTTCGGAAACTCGTTATTTCTTAGAAGCTTGGCAACCCCTCTCAATGAAAGTGCTTTTCCACAGTCTGTGCCTAGGGCTACTTGAAGAGGAAACAATCCATAGAGACAAAACTGAGAACTCCTTTATTTTTTCAAGTTTCAAAGATCTACCACAAACCATGTTGGATTTAGAGTTCCAAATTCATCTATCCATATAGGAGAGAACAGATGGAAACCTTAAAATAAATACTGCTACTGTTAATGAACGCTTCAACCCAGAAGAAGTAAATTCGGTGAGCCAAGTGGGATTTGTGTACTGATCATTACCACCCAGTATTATCAAGATTGGGTGAAAAAAATATTTGCTGGTATTTCAGAAACTCGTTATTTCTTAGAAGCTTGGCAACCCCTCTCAATGAAAGTGCTTTTCCACAGTCAGTGCCTAGGGCTACTTGAAGAGGAAACAAACCATACAGACAAAACTGAGAGCTCCTTTATTTTGTCAAGTTTTAAAGAGCCACTACAAACCATGTTGGATTTAGAGTTCCAAATTCATCTATCTATATAGGAGAGAACAGAGTGAAACGTAAAAATAAAAACTGCTACTGTAGACAAAGGCTTCATCCTAGAAGAACAAAATTTGGTGTGCCAAGTGGAATTTATGAACTGATCATTGCCACCAAGTATCATCAAGATTGGGTGAAAAAATATTTGCTGGTATTTCAGAAACTCGTTATTTCTTAGAAGCTTGGCAACCCCTCTCAATGAAAGTGCTTTTCCACAGTCTGTGCCTAGGGCTACTTGAAGAGGAAACAATCCATAGAGACAAAACTGAGAACTCCTTTATTTTTTCAAGTTTCAAAGAGCTACCACAAACCATGTTGGATTTAGAGTTCCAAATTCATCTATCCATATAGGAGAGAACAGATGGAAACCTTAAAATAAATACTGCTACTGTTAATGAACGCTTCAACCCAGAAGAAGTAAATTCGGTGAGCCAAGTGGGATTTGTGTACTGATCATTACCACCCTGTATTATCAAGATTGGGTGAAAAAAATATTTGCTGGTATTTCGGAAACTCGTTATTTCTTAGAAGCTTGGCAACCCCTCTCAATGAAAGTGCTTTTCCACAGTCAGTGCCTAGGGCTACTTGAAGAGGAAACAAACCATACAGACAAAACTGAGAGCTCCTTTATTTTGTCAAGTTTTAAAGAGCCACTACAAACCATGTTGGATTTAGAGTTCCAAATTCATCTATCTATATAGGAGAGAACAGAGTGAAACGTAAAATAAAAACTGCTACTGTAGACAAAGGCTTCATCCTAGAAGAACAAAATTTGGTGTGCCAAGTGGAATTTGTGAACTGATCATTGCCACCAAGTATCATCAAGATTGGGTGAAAAAATATTTGCTGGTATTTCGGAAACTCGTTATTTCTTAGAAGCTTGGCGACCAATCTCAATGAAAGTGCTTTTCCACAGTCTGTGCCTAGGGCTACTTGAAGAGGAAACAAACCAGAGAGACAAAACTGAGTATTCCTTTATTTTGTCACGTTTCAAAGAGCTACTACAAACCATGTTGGATTTAGAGTTCCAAATTCATCTATCTATGTAGGAGAGAACAGAGTGAAACGTAAATATAAAAACTGCTACTGTAGATGAACGCTTCAACCTAGAAGAACAAAAGTTGGTGAGCCAAGTGGGAGTTGTGTACCGATCATTACCACCACGTATCATCAACATTGGGTGACAAAATATTTGCTAGTATTTCGGAAACACGTAATTTCTTGGAAGCTTGGCAACCCCTTTCAATGAAAGTGCTTTTCCACAGTCTCTGCTTAGGGCTACATGAAGCAGAAACAAATCATAGATACAAAACTGAGAACTACTTTACTTTGTCAAGTTTCAAAGAGCTACTACAAACCATATTGGATTTAGAGTTCCAAATTCAACTATCTATAAATAGGAGAGAACAGAGTGAAACCTAAATATAACAACTGCTACTGTAGACGAACGCTTCAACCTAGAAGATCAAAATTTGGTGAGCGAAGTGGGATTTGTGTACTCATCATTACCACCAAGTGTCATCAAGATTGCGTGAAAAAATATTTGCCGATATTTTGGAAACTCGTTATTTCTTAGAAGCTTGGCAACCCCACTCAATGAAAGTTCTTTTCCACAGGCTGTTCCTAGGGGTACTTGAAGAGGAAACAAACCATAGAGACAAAACTGAGAACTCCTTTATTTTGTCAAGTTTCAAAGAGCTACTGCAAACCATGTTGGATTTAGAGTAAAAATTCATCCATCTATATATGAGAGAACACAGTGAAACCTAAAAATAAAAACTGCATCTGTAAACGAACGCTTCAACCTAGAAGAACAAAATTTAGTGAGCCAAGTGGGATTTGTGGACTTGTCAATACCACCAAGTATCATCAAGATTGGGTGAAAAAATATTTGCTGGTATTTCGGCAACTCGTTATTTCTTAGAAGCTTGGCAACCCCACTCAATGAAAGTGCTTTTCCACAGTCTGTGCCTAGGACTACTTGAAGAGGAAACAAACCATAGAAACAAAAATGAGAACTCCTTTATTTTGTCAAGTTTCAAAGAGCTACTACAAACCATGTTGGATTTAGAGTTTCAAATTCATCTATCTATATAGGAGAGAACAGAGTGAAACGTAATAATAAAAACTGCTACTGAAACGAACGCTTCAAATAGAAGAACAAAATTTGGTGAGCCAAGTGGGATTTGTGTACTCATCATCACCACCAAGTATCATCAAGATTGGGTGAAAAAATATTTGCTGGTATTTCGGAAACTCGTTATTTCTTAGAAGCTTGGCAACCCCTCTCAATGAAAGTGCTTTTCCACAGTCTGTGCCTAAGGCTACTTGAAGCGGAAACAAACAATAGAGACAAAACTGAGAACTCCTTTATTTTGTCAAGTTTCAAAGAGCTACTAGAAACCATGTTGGATTTAGAGTTCAAAATTCATCTATCTGTATAGCAGAGAACAGAGTGAAACCTAAATAAAAAAACTGCTACTGTAGACGAACGCTTCACCTAGAAGAACAAAATTTGGTGAGCCAAGTGGGATTTGTGTACCGATCATTACAACCAAGTATCATCAAGATTGGGTGAAAAAATATTTGCTGGTATTTCGGAAACTCGTAATTTCTTGGAAGCTTGGCAACCCCTCTCAATGAAAGTGCTTTTCCACAGTCTCTGCTTAGGGCTACTTGAAGCGGAAACAAATCATAAAGACAAAACTGAGAACTCCTTTATTTTGTCCTGTTTCAAAGAGCTACTACAAACCATATTGGAATTACAGTTCCAAATTCAACTACCTATGTATCAGAGAACAGAGTGAAAACTAAAAATAAAAACTGCTACTGTAGACGAACGCTTCAATCTAGAAGAACAATATTTGGTGAGCCAAGTGGGATTTGTGTACCGATCATCACCACCAAGTATCATCAAGATTGGGAGAAAAAATATTTGCTGGTATTTCGGAAACTCGTTATTTCTTGGAAGCTTGGCAACCACTTTCAATGAAAGTGCTTTTCCACAGTCTCTGCTAGGGCTACATGAAGCGGAAACAAATCATAGAGACAAAACTGAGAACTCCTTTATTTTGTCAAGTTTCAAAGATTTAGAGTTCGAAATTCATCTATCTATATAGGAGAGAACAGAGGGAAACTAAAAATATAAAATGCTACTGTAAACGAACGCTTCACCTAGGAGAACAAAATTTGGTGAGTCAAGTGGGATTTGTGTACCGATCATTACTAACAAGTATCATCAAGATTGGGTGAAAAATATTTGCTGGTATTTCGGAAAATCCTTATTTCTTAGAAGCTTGGCAACCCCTCTGAATGAAAGTGCTTTTCCACAGTCTGTGCCTCGGGCTACTTGAAGCGGAAACAAACCATAGAGACAACACTGAGAACTCATTTATTTTGTCCTGTTTCAAAGAGCTACTAAAATCCATGTTGGATTTAGAGTTCCAAAATCATGTATCTCTATAGGAGAGAACAGAGTGAAACCTAAAAATAAAAACTTCTACTGTAAACGAACGCTTCAACCTAGAAGAACAAAATTTGGTGAGCCAAGTGGGATTTGTGTAATTGTCATTACAACCAGGAGTCATCAACATTGGGTGGAAAAATATTTGCTGGTATTTCGGAAACTCCTTATTTCTTAGAAGCTTGGCAACCCCTCTCAATGAAAGTGCTTTTCCACAGTGTGTGCCTAGGACTACTTGAAGAGGAATCAAACCATAGAGACAAAACTGAGAACTCCTTTGTTTTGTCACGTTTCAAAGAGCTACTACAAACCATGTTGGATTTAGAGTTCCAAATTCATCTATCTATGTAGGAGAGAACAGAGTGAAACCTAAGTATAAATACTGCTACTGTAGTCGAACGCTTCAACCCAGAAGAACAAAATTTGGTGAGCCAAGTGGGATTTGTGTACTGATCATTACCAACAAGTATCATCAAGATTGGGTGAAAAAATATTTGCTGGTATTTCGGAAACTCGTTATTTCTTAAAAGCTTGGCAACCCCTCTCAATGAAAGTGCTTTTCCACAGTCTGTGCCTAAGGCGACTTGAAGAGGAAACAAACCATAGAGACAAAACTGAGAACTCCTTTACTTTCTCAAGTTTCAAAGAGCTATTACACACCATGTTGGATTTACAGTTCGAAATTCATCTATCTATGTAGGAGAGAACAGATTGATACCCAAATATAAAAACTGCTACTGTAGACGAACGCTTCAACGCAGAAGAACAACATTTGGTGAGCCAAGTGGGATTTGTGTACTGATCATTACCACCAAGTATCATCAACATTGGGTGAAAAAATATTTGCTGGTATTTGGAAAATCGTTATTTCTTAGAAGCTCGGCAACCCCTCTCAATGAAAGTGCTTTTCCACAGTCTGTGCCTAGGGCGACTTGAAGAGGAAACAAACAATAGAGACAAAACTGAGAACTCTTTTATTTTGTCAAGTTTCAAAGAGCTACTACAAACCATGTTGGATTTAGAGTTCCAAATTCATCTATCTATATAGGAGAGAACAGAGTGAAACCTAAATATAAAAATTGCTACTGTAGACGAACGCTTCAACCTAGAAGAACAAAATTTGGTGAGCCAAGTGGGATTTGTGGACTGATCATCACCACCTAGTATCATCAATTTGGCTGAAAAAATATTTGCTGGTATTTTGGAAACTCGTTATTTCTTAGAAGCTTGGCAACCCCTCTCAATGAAATTGCTTTTCCACAGTCTGTGCCTAGGGCTACTTGAAGAGGAAACAAACCATAGAGACAAAACTGAGAACTCCTTTATTTTGTCAAGTTTCAAAGAGCTACTACATACCATGTTGAATTAAGAGTTCCAAATTCATCTATCTATATAGCAGAGAACAGAGTGAAACCTAATTATAAAAACTGCTACTGTAGACGAATGCTTCAAACTAGAAGAACAAAATTTGGTGAGCCAAGTGGGATTTGGATACCGATCATTACCACCACGTATCATCAACATTGGATGACAAAATATTTGCTGGTATTTCGGAAACTCGTAAATTCTTGGTAGCTTGGCAACCCCTTTCAATGAAAGTGCTTTTCCACAGTGTCTGCTTAGGGCTACATGAAGCGGAAACAAATCATAGAGACAAAACTGAGAACTCCATAACTTTGTCTAGTTTCAAAGAGCTACTACAAACCATATTGGTTTTAGAGTTCCAAATTCATCTATCCATATATGAGAGAATATAGTGAAACCTAAATATAAAAACTGCTACTGTAGACGAACGCTTCATCCTAGAAGAACAAAATTTGGTGAGCCAAGTGAGATTTGTGGACTGATCATTACCACCAAGTGTCATCAAGATTGCTTGAAAAAATATTTGCTGGTATTTCCGAAACTCGTTATTTCTTAGACGCTTGGCAACCCCTCTCAATGAAAGTGCTTTTCCACAGTCTGTGACTAGGGCTACATGAAGAGGAAACAAACCATAGAGAAAAAACTGAGAACTCTTTTATTTTGACAAGTTTCAAAGAGCTGCTACAAGCCATGTTGGATTTAGAGTTCCAAATTCATCTACCTATATAGGAGAGAACAGACTGAAACCTAAAAATAAAAACTGCTACTGTAAACGAATGCTTCAAACTAGAAGAACAAAATTTGGTGAGCCATGTGGGATTTGTCTACTGATCATTACCACCAAGTATCATCAAGATTGGGTGAAAAAATATTTGCTGGTATTTAGGAAACTCGATATTTCTTAGAAGCTTCGCAACCCCACTCAATGAAAGTGCTTTTCCACAGTCTGTGCCTAGGGCTACTTGAAGAGGAAACAAACCATAGAGACAAAACTGAGAACTCCTTTATTTTGTCAAGTTTCAAAGAGCTACTATAAACCATGTTGGATTTAGAGTTCCAAATTCATCTATCTATATAGGAGAGAACAGAGTGAAACCTAAAAATAAAAACTGCTACTGAAACGAACGCTAAAATTAGAAGAACAAAATTTGGTGAGCAAAGTGGGGTTTGTGGACTTGTCATTATCACCACTTATCATCATGTTTGGGTGAAAAAATATTTGCTCGTATTACGGAAACTCGTAATTTCTTGTAAGCTTGGCAACCCCTCTCAATGAAAGTGCTTTTCCACAGTCTCTTCTTAGGGCTACTTGAAGCGGATACAAATCATTGAGACAAAACTGACAATTCCTTTATTTTGTCATGTTTCAAAGAGCTACTACAAACCATGTTGGATTTAGAGTTCCAAATTCATCTATCTATTTAGAAGAGAACAGAGTGAAACCTAAAATTAAAACTGCTACTGTAGACGAACGCTTCAACCAAGAAGAACAAAATTTGGTGATCCAAGTGGGATTTGGGTACTTGTCATTACCACCACGTATCATCAACATTGGGTGCAAAAATATTTGCTGCTATTTCGGAAACTCGTAATTTCTTGGAAGCTTGGCAACCCATTTCAATGAAAGTGCTTTCCCACAATCTCTTTACGGACACATGAAGCGGAAACAAATCACAGAGACAAAACTGAGAACTCCATTATTTTTTCAAGTTTCAAAGAGCTACTACAAACCATGTTGGATTTAGACTTCAATATTCATCTATCTAAATAGGAGAGAACAGATGGAACCTAAAAATATAAACTGCTACTGTAAACGAAAGCTTCAACATAGAAAAACAAACATTGGGGAGCCAAGTGGGATTTGTGTACTGATCATTACCACCAAGTATCATCGACATTGGGTGAAAAAATATTTGCTAGTATTTTGGAAACACGTAATTTCTTGGAAGCTTGCACACCCCTTTCATTGAAAGTGCTTTTCCACAGTCTCTGCTTAGGGCTACATGAAGAGGAAACAAATCATAGATACAAAACTGAGAACTCCTTTACTTTGTCAAGTTTCAAAGAGCTACTACAAACCATGTTGGATTTAGAGTTAAAATTCATCTATCTATATAGGAGAGAACAGAGTGAAACCTAAAAATAAAAACTGCTACTGAAAACGAACGCTTCAAACTAGGAGAACAAAATTTGGTGAGCCATGTGGGATTTGTGTACTTGTCATTACCACCAAGTATCATCAACATTGGGTCAAAAAATATTCGCTGGTATTTCGGAAACTCGTAATTTCTTGGAAGCTTGGCAACCCCTCTCAATGAAAGTGCATTTCCACAGTCTCTGCTTAGGGGAACTTGAAGCGGATACAAATCATAGAGACAAAACTGACAATTCCTTTATTTTGTCAAGTTTCAAAGAGCTACTACAAACCATGTTGGATTGAGAGTTCCAAATTCATCTATCTATTTAGGAGAGAACAGAGTGAAACCTAAATATAAAAACTGCTACTGTAGAAGAACGCTTCAACATAGAAGAACAAAATTTGGTGAGCCAAGTTGGATTTGTGTACCGATCATCACCACCAAGTATCATCAAGATTGGGTGAAAAAATATTTGCTGGTATTTCGGAAACTCGTTATTTCTTAGAAGCTTGGCAACCCCTCTCAATGAAAGTGCTTTTCCACAGTCTGTGCCTAGGGCTACTTGAAGACGAAACAAACCATAGAGACAAAACTGAGAACTCTTTTATTTTGACAAGTTTCAAAGAGCTCCTACAAACCATGTTGGATTTAGAGTTCCAAATTCATCTATCTATATAGGAGAGAACAGAGTGAAACCTAAAAATAAAAACTGCTACTGTAGACGAACGCTTCAACATAGAAGAACAAAATTTGGTGAGCCAAGTGGGATTTGTGTACTTGTCATTACCACCAAGTATCATCAAGATTGGGTGAAAAAATATTTCCTGGAATTTCGGAAACTCGTTATTTCTTAGAAGCTTGGCAAACCCTCTCAATGAAAGTGCTTTTCCACAGTCAGTGCCTAGGGCTACTTGAAGAGGAAACAAACCATACAGACAAAACTGAGAGCTCCTTTATTTTTTCAAGTTTTAAAGAGCCACTACAAACCATGTTGGATTTAGACCTCCAAATTCATCTATCTATATAGGAGAGAACAGAGTGAAACGTAAAAATAAAAACTGCTACTGTAGACAAAGGCTTCATCCTAGAAGAACAAAATTTGGTGTGCCAAGTGGAATTTGTGAACTGATCATTGCCACCAAGTATCATCAAGATTGGGTGAAAAAATATTTGCTGGTATTTCGGAAACTCGTTATTTCTTAGAAGCTTGGCAACCCCTCTCAATGAAAGTGCTTTTCCACAGTCTGTGCCTAGGGCTACTTGAAGAGGAAACAATCAATAGAGACAAAACTGAGAACTCCTTTATTTTTTCAAGTTTCAAAGAGCTACCACAAACCATGTTGGATTTAGAGTTCCAAATTCATCTATCCATATAGGAGAGAACAGATGGAAACCTTAAAATAAATACTGCTACTGTTAATGAACGCTTCAACACAGAAGAAGTAAATTCGGTGAGCCAAGTGGGATTTGTGTACTGATCATTACCACCCAGTATTATCAAGATTGGGTGAAAAAAATATTTGCTGGTATTTCAGAAACTCGTTATTTCTTAGAAGCTTGGCAACCCCTCTCAATGAAAGTGCTTTTCCACAGTCAGTGCCTAGGGCTACTTGAAGAGGAAACAAACCATACAGACAAAACTGAGAGCTCCTTTATTTTGTCAAGTTTTAAAGAGCCACTACAAACCATGTTGGATTTAGAGTTCCAAATTCATCTATCTATATAGGAGAGAACAGAGTGAAACGTAAAAATAAAAACTGCTACTGTAGACAAAGGCTTCATCCTAGAAGAACAAAATTTGGTGTGCCAAGTGGAATTTGTGAACTGATCATTGCCACCAAGTATCATCAAGATTGGGTGAAAAAATATTTGCTGGTATTTCGGAAACTCGTTATTTCTTAGAAGCTTGGCAACCCCTCTCAATGAAAGTGCTTTTTCACAGTCTGTGCCTAGGGCTACTTGAAGAGGAAACAATCCATAGAGACAAAACTGAGAACTCCTTTATTTTTTCAAGTTTCAAAGAGCTACCACAAACCATGTTGGATTTAGAGTTCCAAATTCATCTATCCATATAGGAGAGAACAGATGGAAACCTTAAAATAAATACTGCTACTGTTAATGAACGCTTCAACCCAGAAGAAGTAAATTCGGTGAGCCAAGTGAGATTTGTGTACTGATCATTACCACCCAGTATTATCAAGATTGGGTGAAAAAAATATTTGCTGGTATTTCGGAAACTCGTTATTTCTTAGAAGCTTGGCAACCCCTCTCAATGAAAGTGCTTTTCCACAGTCAGTGCCTAGGGCTACTTGAAGAGGAAACAAACCATACAGACAAAACTGAGAGCTCCTTTATTTTGTCAAGTTTTAAAGAGCCACTACAAACCATGTTGTATTTAGAGTTCCAAATTCATCTATCTATATAGGAGAGAACAGAGTGAAACGTAAAAATAAAAACTGCTACTGTAGACAAAGGCTTCATCCTAGAAGAACAAAATTTGGTGTGCCAAGTGGAATTTGTGAACTGATCATTGCCACCAAGTATCATCAAGATTGGGTGAAAAAATATTTGCTGGTATTTCGGAAACTCGTTATTTCTTAGAAGCTTGGCAACCCCTCTCAATGAAAGTGCTTTTCCACAGTCTGTGCCTAGGGCTACTTGAAGAGGAAACAATCCATAGAGACAAAACTGAGAACTCCTTTATTTTTTCAAGTTTCAAAGAGCTACCACAAACCATGTTGGATTTAGACTTCCAAATTCATCTATCCATATAGGAGAGAACAGATGGAAACCTTAAAATAAATACTGCTACTGTTAATGAACGCTTCAACCCAGAAGAAGTAAATTCGGTGAGCCAAGTGGGATTTGTGTACTGATCATTACCACCCAGTATTATCAAGATTGGGTGAAAAAAATATTTGCTGGTATTTCGGAAACTCGTTATTTCTTAGAAGCTTGGCAACCCCTCTCAATGAAAGTGCTTTTCCACAGTCTGTGCCTAGGGCTACTTGAAGAGGAAACAAACCAGAGAGACAAAACTGAGTATTCCTTTATTTTGTCACGTTTCAAAGAGCTACTACAAACCATGTTGGATTTAGAGTTCCAAATTCATCTATCTATGTAGGAGAGAACAGAGTGAAACGTAAATATAAAAACTGCTACTGTAGATGAACGCTTCAACCTAGAAGAACAAAAGTTGGTGAGCCAAGTGGGAGTTGTGTACCGATCATTACCACCACGTATCATCAACATTGGGTGACAAAATATTTGCTAGTATTTCGGAAACACGTAATTTCTTGGAAGCTTGGCAACCCCTTTCAATGAAAGTGCTTTTCCACAGTCTCTGCTTAGGGCTACATGAAGCAGAAACAAATCATAGATACAAAACTGAGAACTACTTTACTTTGTCAAGTTTCAAAGAGCTACTACAAACCATATTGGATTTAGAGTTCCAAATTCAACTATCTATATAGGAGAGAACAGAGTGAAACCTAAATATAACAACTGCTACTGTAGACGAACGCTTCAACCTAGAAGAACAAAATTTGGTGAGCGAAGTGGGATTTGTGTACTCATCATTACCACCAAGTGTCATCAAGATTGCGTGAAAAAATATTTGCCGATATTTTGGAAACTCGTTATTTCTTAGAAGCTTGGCAACCCCACTCAATGAAAGTTCTTTTCCAAAGGCTGTTCCTAGGGGTACTTGAAGAGGAAACAAACCATAGAGACAAAACTGAGAACTCCTTTATTTTGTCAAGTTTCAAAGAGCTACTACAAACCATGTTGGATTTAGAGTAAAAATTCATCCATCTATATATGAGAGAACACAGTGAAACCTAAAAATAAAAACTGCATCTGTAAACGAACGCTTCAACCTAGAAGAACAAAATTTAGTGAGCCAAGTGGGATTTGTGGACTTGTCAATACCACCAAGTATCATCAAGATTGGGTGAAAAAATATTTGCTGGTATTTCGGCAACTCGTTATTTCTTAGAAGCTTGGCAACCCCACTCAATGAAAGTGCTTTTCCACAGTCTGTGCCTAGGACTACTTGAAGAGGAAACAAACCATAGAAACAAAAATGAGAACTCCTTTATTTTGTCAAGTTTCAAAGAGCTACTACAAACCATGTTGGATTTAGAGTTTCAAATTCATCTATCTATATAGGAGAGAACAGAGTGAAACGTAATAATAAAAACTGCTACTGAAACGAACGCTTCAAATAGAAGAACAAAATTTGGTGAGCCAAGTGGGATTTGTGTACTCATCATCACCACCAAGTATCATCAAGATTGGGTGAAAAAATATTTGCTGGTATTTCGGAAACTCGTTATTTCTTAGAAGCTTGGCAACCCCTCTCAATGAAAGTGCTTTTCCACAGTCTGTGCCTAAGGCTACTTGAAGCGGAAACAAACAATAGAGACAAAACTGAGAACTCCTTTATTTTGTCAAGTTTCAAAGAGCTACTAGAAACCATGTTGGATTTAGAGTTCAAAATTCATCTATCTGTATAGCAGAGAACAGAGTGAAACCTAAATAAAAAAACTGCTACTGTAGACGAACGCTTCACCTAGAAGAACAAAATTTGGTGAGCCAAGTGGGAATTGTGTACCGATCATTACAACCAAGTATCATCAAGATTGGGTGAAAAAATATTTGCTGGTATTTCGGAAACTCGTAATTTCTTGGAAGCTTGGCAACCCCTCTCAATGAAAGTGCTTTTCCACAGTCTCTGCTTAGGGCTACTTGAAGCGGAAACAAATCATAAAGACAAAACTGAGAACTCCTTTATTTTGTCCTGTTTCAAAGAGCTACTACAAACCATATTGGAATTACAGTTCCAAATTCAACTACCTATGTATCAGAGAACAGAGTGAAAACTAAAAATAAAAACTGCTACTGTAGACGAACGCTTCAATCTAGAAGAACAATATTTGGTGAGCCAAGTGGGATTTGTGTACCGATCATCACCACCAAGTATCATCAAGATTGGGAGAAAAAATATTTGCTGGTATTTCGGAAAATCGTTATTTCTTGGAAGCTTGGCAACCACTTTCAATGAAAGTGCTTTTCCACAGTCTCTGCTAGGGCTACATGAAGCGGAAACAAATCATAGAGACAAAACTGAGAACTCCTTTATTTTGTCAAGTTTCAAAGATTTAGAGTTCGAAATTCATCTATCTATATAGGAGAGAACAGAGGGAAACTAAAAATATAAACTGCTACTGTAAACGAACGCTTCACCTAGGAGAACAAAATTTGGTGAGTCAAGTGGGACTTGTGTACCGATCATTACTAACAAGTATCATCAAGATTGGGTGAAAAATATTTGCTGGTATTTCGGAAAATCCTTATTTCTTAGAAGCTTGGCAACCCCTCTGAATGAAAGTGCTTTTCCACAGTCTGTGCCTCGGGCTACTTGAAGCGGAAACAAACCATAGAGACAACACTGAGAACTCATTTATTTTGTCCTGTTTCAAAGAGCTACTAAAATCCATGTTGGATTTAGAGTTCCAAAATCATGTATCTCTATAGGAGAGAACAGAGTGAAACCTAAAAATAAATACTTCTACTGTAAACGAACGCTTCAACCTAGAAGAACAAAATTTGGTGAGCCAAGTGGGATTTGTGTAATTGTCATTACAACCAGGAGTCATCAACATTGGGTGGAAAAATATTTGCTGGTATTTCGGAAACTCCTTATTTCTTAGAAGCTTGGCAACCCCTCTCAATGAAAGTGCTTTTCCACAGTGTGTGCCTAGGACTACTTGAAGAGGAATCAAACCATAGAGACAAAACTGAGAACTCCTTTGTTTTGTCACGTTTCAAAGAGCTACTACAAACCATGTTGGATTTAGAGTTCCAAATTCATCTATCTATGTAGGAGAGAACAGAGTGAAACCTAAGTATAAATACTGCTACTGTAGTCGAACGCTTCAACCCAGAAGAACAAAATTTGGTGAGCCAAGTGGGATTTGTGTACTGATCATTACCAACAAGTATCATCAAGATTGGGTGAAAAAATATTTGCTGGTATTTCGGAAACTCGTTATTTCTTAAAAGCTTGGCAACCCCTCTCAATGAAAGTGCTTTTCCACAGTCTGTGCCTAAGGCGACTTGAAGAGGAAACAAACCATAGAGACAAAACTGAGAACTCCTTTACTTTCTCAAGTTTCAAAGAGCTATTACACACCATGTTGGATTTACAGTTCGAAATTCATCTATCTATGTAGGAGAGAACAGATTGATACCCAAATATAAAAACTGCTACTGTAGACGAACGCTTCAATGCAGAAGAACAACATTTGGTGAGCCAAGTGGGATTTGTGTACTGATCATTACCACCAAGTATCATCAACATTGGGTGAAAAAATATTTGCTGGTATTTGGAAAATCGTTATTTCTTAGAAGCTCGGCAACCCCTCTCAATGAAAGTGCTTTTCCACAGTCTGTGCCTAGGGCGACTTGAAGAGGAAACAAACAATAGAGACAAAACTGAGAACTCTTTTATTTTGTCAAGTTTCAAAGAGCTACTACAAACCATGTTGGATTTAGAGTTCCAAATTCATCTATCTATATAGGAGAGAACAGAGTGAAACTAAATATAAAAATTGCTACTGTAGACGAACGCTTAAACCTAGAAAAACAAAATTTGGTGAGCCAAGTGGGATTTGTGGACTGATCATCACCACCTAGTATCATCAAGATTGGCTGAAAAAATATTTGCTGGTATTTTGGAAACTCGTTATTTCTTAGAAGCTTGGCAACCCTCTCAATGAAATTGCTTTTCCACAGTCTGTGCCTAGGGCTACTTGAAGAGGAAACAAACCATAGAGACAAAACTGAGAACTCCTTTATTTTGTCAAGTTTCAAAGAGCTACTACATACCATGTTGAATTAAGAGTTCCAAATTCATCTATCTATATAGCAGAGAACAGAGTGAAACCTAATTATAAAAACTGCTACTGTAGACGAATGCTTCAAACTAGAAGAACAAAATTTGGTGAGCCAGGTGGGATTTGGATACCGATCATTACCACCACGTATCATCAACATTGGATGACAAAATATTTGCTGGTATTTCGGAAACTCGTAAATTCTTGGTAGCTTGGCAACCCCTTTCAATGAAAGTGCTTTTCCACAGTGTCTGCTTAGGGCTACATGAAGCGGAAACAAATCATAGAGACAAAACTGAGAACTCCATAACTTTGTCTAGTTTCAAAGAGCTACTACAAACCATATTGGTTTTAGAGTTCCAAATTCATCTATCCATATATGAGAGAATATAGTGAAACCTAAATATAAAAACTGCTACTGTAGACGAAACGCTTCATCCTAGAAGAACAAAATTTGGTGAGCCAAGTGGGATTTGTGGACTGATCATTACCACCAAGTGTCATCAAGATTGCTTGAAAAAATATTTGCTGGTATTTCCGAAACTCGTTATTTCTTAGACGCTTGGCAACCCCTCTCAATGAAAGTGCTTTTCCACAGTCTGTGACTAGGGCTACATGAAGAGGAAACAAACCATAGAGAAAAAACTGAGAACTCTTTTATTTTGACAAGTTTCAAAGAGCTACTACAAGCCATGTTGGATTTAGAGTTCCAAATTCATCTACCTATATAGGAGAGAACAGACTGAAACCTAAAAATAAAAACTGCTACTGTAAACGAATGCTTCAAACTAGAAGAACAAAATTTGGTGAGCCATGTGGGATTTGTCTACTGATCATTACCACCAAGTATCATCAAGATTGGGTGAAAAAATATTTGCTGGTATTTAGGAAACTCGATATTTCTTAGAAGCTTCGCAACCCCACTCAATGAAAGTGCTTTTCCACAGTCTGTGCCTAGGACTACTTGAAGAGCAAACAAACCATAGAAACAAAACTGAGAACTCCTTTATTTTGTCAAGTTTCAAAGAGCTACTATAAACCATGTTGGATTTAGAGTTCCAAATTCATCTATCTATATAGGAGAGAACAGAGTGAAACCTAAAAATAAAAACTGCTACTGAAACGAACGCTAAAATTAGAAGAACAAAATTTGGTGAGCAAAGTGGGGTTTGTGGACTTGTCATTATCACCACTTATCATCAAGTTTGGGTGAAAAAATATTTGCTCGTATTACGGAAACTCGTAATTTCTTGTAAGCTTGGCAACCCCTCTCAATGAAAGTGCTTTTCCACAGTCTCTTCTTAGGGCTACTTGAAGCGGATACAAATCATTGAGACAAAACTGACAATTCCTTTATTTTGTCATGTTTCAAAGAGCTACTACAAACCATGTTGGATTTAGAGTTCCAAATTCATCTATCTATTTAGAAGAGAACAGAGTGAAACCTAAATATAAAAACTGCTACTGTAGACGAACGCTTCAAACTAGAAGAACAAAATTTGGTGAGCCAAGTGGGATTTGTGTACCTATCATCATCACCAAGTATCATCAAGATTGGGTGAAAAAATATTTGCTGGTATTTCGGAAACTCGTTATTTCTTAGAAGCTTGGCAACCCCTCTCAATGAAAGTGCTTTTCCACAGTCTGTGCCTAGGGATACTTGAAGAGGAAACAAACCATAGAGACAAAACTGAGAACTCTTTTATTTTGACAAGTTTCAAAGAGCTCCTACAAACCATGTTGGATTTAGAGTTCCAAATTCATCTATCTATTTAGGAGAGAACAGAGTGAAACCTAAAAATAAAAACTGCTACTGTAGACGAACGCTTCAACCTAGAAGAACAAAATTTGGTGAGCCAAGTTGGATTTGTGTACTTGTCATTACCACCAAGTATCATGGAAGATTGGGTGAAAAAATATTTCCTGGAATTTCGGAAACTCGTTATTTCTTAGAAGCTTGGCAACCCCTCTCAATGAAAGTGCTTTTCCACAGTCTGTGCTTAGGGCTACTTGAAGAGGAAACAAACCATACAGACAAAACTGAGAGCTCCTTTTATTTTGTCAAGTTTCAAAGAGCCACTAAAAACCATGTTAGATTTAGAGTTCCAAATTCATCTATCTATATAGGAGAGAACAGAGTGAAACCTAAACATAAAAACTGCTACTGAAACGAACGCTTCAACTTAGAAGAACAAAATTTGGTGAGCCAAGTGAGATTTGTGGACTTGTCATTATCACCACGATTCATCAAGATTGGGTGAAAAAATATTCGCTGGTATTTCGGAAACTCATAATTTCTTGGAAGCTTGGCAACCCCTCTCAATGAAAGTGCATTTCCACAGTCTCTGCTTAGGGGAACTTGAAGCGGATACAAATCATAGAGACAAAACTGACAATTCCTTTATTTTGTCAAGTTTCAAAGAGCTACTACAAACCATGTTGGATTGAGAGTTCCAAATTCATCTATCTATTTAGGAGAGAACAGAGTGAAACCTAAATATAAAAACTGCTACTGTAGAAGAAGGCTTCAACATAGAAGAACAAAATTTGGTGAGCCAAGTTGGATTTGTGTACCGATCATCACCACCAAGTATCATCAAGATTGGGTGAAAAAATATTTGCTGGTATTTCGGAAACTCGTTATTTCTTAGAAGCTTGGCAACCCCTCTCAATGAAAGTGGTTTTCCACAGTCTGTGCCTAGGGCTACTTGAAGACGAAACAAACCATAGAGACAAAACTGAGAACTCTTTTATTTTGACAAGTTTCAAAGAGCTCCTACAAACCATGTTGGATTTAGAGTTCCAAATTCATCTATCTATATAGGAGAGAACAGAGTGAAACCTAAAAATAAAAACTGCTACTGTAGACGAACGCTTCAACATAGAAGAACAAAATTTGGTGAGCCAAGTGGGATTTGTGTACTTGTCATTACCACCAAGTATCATCAAGATTGGGTGAAAAAATATTTCCTGGAATTTCGGAAACTCGTTATTTCTTAGAAGCTTGGCAACCCCTCTCAATGAAAGTGCTTTTCCACAGTCAGTGCCTAGGGCTACTAGAAGAGGAAACAAACCATACAGACAAAACTGAGAGCTCCTTTATTTTGTCAAGTTTTAAAGAGCCACTACAAACCATGTTGGATTTAGAGTTCCAAATTCATCTATCTATATAGGAGAGAACAGAGTGAAACGTAAAAATAAAAACTGCTACTGTAGACAAAGGGTTCATCCTAGAAGAACAAAATTTGGTGTGCCAAGTGGAATTTGTGAACTGATCATTGCCACCAAGTATCATCAAGATTGGGTGAAAAAATATTTGCTGGTATTTCGGAAACTCGTTATTTCTTAGAAGCTTGGCAACCCCTCTCAATGAAAGTGCTATTCCACAGTCTGTGCCTAGGGCTACTTGAAGAGGACACAATCCATAGAGACAAAACTGAGAACTCCTTTATTTTTTCAAGTTTCAAAGAGCTACCACAAACCATGTTGGATTTAGACTTCCAAATTCATCTATCCATATAGGAGAGAACAGATGGAAACCTTAAAATAAATACTGCTACTGTTAATGAACGCTTCAACCCAGAAGAAGTAAATTCGGTGAGCCAAGTGGGATTTGTGTACTGATCATTACCACCCAGTATTATCAAGATTGGGTGAAAAAAATATTTGCTGGTATTTCGGAAACTCGTTATTTCTTAGAAGCTTGGCAACCCCTCTCAATGAAAGTGCTTTTCCACAGTCAGTGCCTAGGGCTACTTGAAGAGGAAACAAACCATACAGACAAAACTGAGAGCTCCTTTATTTTGTCAAGTTTTAAAGAGCCACTACAAACCATGTTGGATTTAGAGTTCCAAATTCATCTATCTATATAGGAAAGAACAGAAGGAAACGTAAAAATAAAAACTGCTACTGTAGACAAAGGCTTCATCCTAGAAGAACAAAATTTGGTGTGCCAAGTGGAATTTGTGAACTGATCATTGCCACCAAGTATCATCAAGATTGGGTGAAGAAATATTTGCTGGTATTTCGGAAACTCGTTATTTCTTAGAAGCTTGGCAACCCCTCTCAATGAAAGTGCTTTTCCACAGTCTGTGCCTAGGGCTACTTGAAGAGGAAACAATCCATAGAGACAAAACTGAGAACTCCTTTATTTTTTCAAGTTTCAAAGAGCTACCACAAACCATGTTTGATTTAGAGTTCCAAATTCATCTATCCATATAGGAGAGAACAGATGGAAACCTTAAAATAAATACTGCTACTGTTAATGAACGCTTCAACCCAGAAGAAGTAAATTCGGTGAGCCAAGTGGGATTTGTGTACTGATCATTACCACCCAGTATTATCAAGATTGGGTGAAAAAAATATTTGCTGGTATTTCGGAAACTCGTTATTTCTTAGAAGCTTGGCAACCCCTCTCAATGAAAGTGCTTTTCCACAGTCTGTGCCTAGGGCTACTTGAAGAGGAAACAAACCATATATACAAAACTGAGAAATTTTTTATTTTGTCAAGACCAAAAGCTACTACAAACCATGTTGGATTTAGAGTTCCAAATTCATCTATCTATATAGGAGAGAACAGAGTGAAACCTAAAAATAAAAACTGCTACTGTAAACGAACGCGTCAACCTAGCAGAACAAAATTGGTGAGCCAAGTGGGATTTGGGTACTTGTCATTACCACCACGTATCATCAACATTGGGTGCAAAAATATTTGCTGCTATTTCGGAAACTCGTAATTTCTTGGAAGCTTGGCAACCCATTTCAATGAAAGTGCTTTCCCACAGTCTCTTTACGGACACATGAAGCGGAAACAAATCACAGATACAAAACTGAGAACTCCATTATTTTTTCAAGTTTCAAAGAGCTACTACAAACCATGTTGGATTTAGACTTCAATATTCATCTATCTAAATAGGAGAGAACAGATGGAACCTAAAAATATAAACTGCTACTGTAAACGAAAGCTTCAACATAGAAAAACAAACATTGGGGAGCCAAGTGGGATTTGTGTACTGATCATTACCACCAAGTATCATCAACATTGGGTGAAAAAATATTTGCTAGTATTTCGGAAACACGTAATTTCTTGGAAGCTTGCACACCCCTTTCATTGAAAGTGCTTTTCCACAGTCTCTGCTTAGGGCTACATGAAGAGGAAACAAATCATAGATACAAAACTGAGAACTCCTTTACTTTGTCAAGTTTCAAAGAGCTAGTACAAACCATGTTGGATTTAGAGTTAAAATTCATCTATCTATATAGGAGAGAACAGAGTGAAACCTAAAAATAAAAACTGCTACTGAAAACGAACGCTTCAAACTAGGAGAACAAAATTTGGTGAGCCATGTGGGATTTGTGTACTTGTCATTACCACCAAGTATCATCAACATTGGGTCAAAAAATATTTGCTGGTATTTTGGAAACTCGTTACTTCTTAGAAGCTTGGCAACCCCTCTCAATGAAAGTGCTTTTCCACAGTCAGTGCCTAGGGCTACTTGAAGAGGAAACAATCCATATAGACAAAACTGAGAACTCCTTTACTTTTTCAAGTTGAAAAGAGCTACTACAAACCATGTTAGATTTAGAGTTCCAAATTCATCTATCTATATAGGAGAGAACAGAGTGAAACCTAAATATAAAAATTGCTACTGTAGACGAATGCTTCAACCTAGAATAACAAAATTTGGTGAGACAAGTGGGATATGTGTACTGATCATCAGCATCAAGTATCATCAAGATTGGGTGAAAAAATATTTGCTGGGATTTCGGAAACTCGTTATTTCTTAGATGCTTGGCAACCCCTCTCAATGAAAGTGCTTTCCCACAGTCTGTGCCTAGGGCTACTTGAAGAGGAAACAAACCAGAGAGACAAAACTGAGTTTTCCTTTATTTTGTCACGTTTCAAAGAGCTACTACAAACCATGTTGGATTTAGAGTTCCAAATTCATCTATCTATGTAGGAGAGAACAGAGTGAAACGTAAATATAAAAACTGCTACTGTAGATGAACGCTTCAACCTAGAAGAACAAAAGTTGGTGAGCCAAGTGGGATTTGTGTACCGATCATTACCACCACGTATCATCAACATTGGGTGACAAAATATTTGCTAGTATTTCGGAAACACGTAATTTCTTGGAAGCTTGGCAACCCCTTTCAATGAAAGTGCTTTTCCACAGTCTCTGCTTAGGGCTACATGAAGCGGAAACAAATCATAGATACAAAACTGAGAACTACTTTACTTTGTCAAGTTTCAAAGAGGTACTACAAACCATATTGGATTTAGAGTTCCAAATTCAACTATCTATATAGGAGAGAACAGAGTGAAACGTAATAATAAAAACTGCTACTGAAACGAACGCTTCAAATAGAAGAACAAAATTTGGTGAGCCAAGTGGGATTTGTGTACTCATCATCACCACCAAGTATCATCAAGATTGGGTGAAAAAATATTTGCTGGTATTTCGGAAACTCGTTATTTCTTAGAAGCTTGGCAACCCCTCTCAATGAAAGTGTTTTTCCACAGTCTGTGCCTAAGGCTACTTGAAGCGGAAACAAACAATAGAGACAAAACTGAGAACTCCATTATTTTGTCAAGTTTCAAAGAGCTACTAGAAACCATGTTGGATTTAGAGTTCAAAATTCATCTATCTGTATAGCAGAGAACAGAGTGAAACCTAATTAAAAAAACTGCTACTGTAGACGAACGCTTCACCTAGAAGAACAAAATTTGGTGAGCCAAGTGGGATTTGTGTACCGATCATTACAACCAAGTATCATCAAGATTGGTTGAAAAAATATTTGCTGGTATTTTGGAAACTCGTAATTTCTTGGAAGCTTGGCAACCCTCTCAGTGAAAGTGCTTTTCCACAGTCTCTGCTTAGGGCTACTTGAAGCGGAAACAAATCATAAATACAATACTGAGAACTCCTTTATTTTGTCCTGTTTCAAAGAGCTACAACAAACCATATTCGAATTAGAGTTCCAAATTAAACTACCTATGTAGCAGAGAACAGAGTGAAAACTAAAAATAAAAACTGCTACTGTAGACGAACGCTTCAATCTAGAAGAACAATATTTGGTGAGCCAAGTGGGATTTGTGTACCAATCATCACCACCAAGTATCATCAAGATTGGGAGAAAAAATATTTGCTGGTATTTCGGAAACTCGTTATTTCTTGGAAGCTTGGCAACCACGTTCAATGAAAGTGCTTTTCCACAGTCTCTGCTAGGGCTACATGAAGCGGAAACAAATCATAGAGACAAAACTGAGAACTCCTTTATTTTGTCAAGTTTCAAAGATTTAGAGTTCGAAATTCATCTATCTATATAGGAGAGAACAGAGGGAAACTAAAAATATAAACTGCTACTGTAAACGAACGCTTCAACCTAGGAGAACAAAATTTGGTGAGTCAAGTGGGATTTGTGTACCGATCATTACTAACAAGTGTCATCAAGATTCGGTGAAAAATATTTGCTGGTATTTCGGAAAATCCTTATTTCTTAGAAGCTTGGCAACCCCTCTGAATGAAAGTGCTTTTCCACAGTCTGTGCCTCGGGTTACTTGAAGAGGAAACAAACCATAGAGACAAAACTGAGAACTCCTTTATTTTGTCCTGTTTCAAAGAGCTACTAAAATCCATGTTGGATTTAGAGTTCCAAAATCATGTATCTCTATAGGAGAGAACAGAGTGAAACCTAAAAATAAAAACTTCTACTGTAAACGAACGCTTCAACCTAGAAGAACAAAATTTGGTGAGCCAAGTGGGATTTGTGTAATTGTCATTACAACCAGGAGTCATCAACATTGGGTGGAAAAATATTTGCTGGTATTTCGGAAACTCCTTATTTCTTAGAAGCTTGGCAACCCCTCTCAATGAAAGTGCTTTTCCACAGTGTGTGCCTAGGACTACTTGAAGAGGAATCAAACCATAGAGACAAAACTGAGAACTCCTTTGTTTTGTCACGTTTCAAAGAGCTACTACAAACCATGTTGGATTTAGAGTTCCAAATTCATCTATCTATGTAGGAGAGAACAGAGTGAAACCTAAGTATAAATACTGCTACTTTAGACGAACGCTTCAACCCAGAAGAACAAAATTTGGTGAGCCAAGTGGGATTTGTGTACTGATCATTACCAACAAGTATCATCAAGATTGGGTGAAAAAATATTTGCTGGTATTTCGGAAACTCATTATTTCTTAAAAGCTTGGCAACCCCTCTCAATGAAAGTGCTTTTCCACAGTCTGTGCCTAAGGCGACTTGAAGAGGAAACAAACCATAGAGACAAAACTGAGAACTCCTTTACTTTCTCAAGTTTCAAAGAGCTATTACACACCATGTTGGATTTACAGTTCGAAATTCATCTATCTATGTAGGAGAGAACAGATTGATACCCAAATATAAAAACTGCTACTGTAGATGAACGCTTCAACGCAGAAGAACAACATTTGGTGAGCCAAGTGGGATTTGTGTACTGATCATTACCACCAAGTATCATCAACATTGGGTGAAAAAATATTTGCTGGTATTTGGAAAATCGTTATTTCTTAGAAGCTCGGCAACCCCTCTCAATGAAAGTGCTTTTCCACAGTCTGTGCCTAGGACTACTTGAAGAGGAAACAAACCATAGAGAAAAACCTGAGAACTCCTTTATTTTGTCAACTTTCAAAGAGCTACTACAAATCATGTTGGATTTAGAGTTTTAAATTCATCTATCTATATAGGAGTGAACAGAGTGAAACATAAAAATAAAAACTGCTACTGTAAACGAACGCTGCAACTTAGAAGAACAAAATTTGGTGAGCCAAGTGGAATTTGTGTACTTGTCATTACCAAAACGTATCATCAACATTGGGTAAAAAATATTTGCTGGTATTTAGGAAACTCGTAATTTCTTGGAAGCTTGGCAACCCCTTTCAATGAAAGTGCTTTTCCACAGTCTCTGCTTAGATCTACATGAAGCGGAAACAAATCTTAGAGACAAAACTAAGAACTACTTTATTTTGGCAAGTTTCAAAGAGCTACTACAAACCATGTTGGATTTAGAGTTCCAAATTCATCTATGTATATAGGAGAGAACAGAGTGAAACCTAAATATAAAAACTGCTACTGTAAACGAACGCTTCAACCTAGACGAACAAAATTAGATGAGCCAAGTAGGATTTGGGTACTGATCATTACCACCAAGTATCATCAACCTTGGGTGAAAAAATATTTGCTGGTATTTCGGAAACTTGTAATGTATTGAAAGCTTGGCAACCCCTTTCAATGAAATTGCTTTTCCACAGTCTCTTCTTAGGGCTAAATGAAGTGGAAACAAATCATAGAGACAAAACTGAGAACTCCTTTATTTTGTCAAGTTTCAAAGAGCTACTACAAACCATGTTGGATTTAGAGTTTCAAATTCATCTATCTATATAGGAGAGAACAGAGAGAAACCTAAATATCAAAACTGCTACTGTAAATGATCGCTTCAACCTAGAAGAACAAAATTTGGTGAGCCACGTGGGATTTGTGTACTGATCATTACCACCAAGTATCATCAAGATTGGGTGAAAAAATATTTGCTGGTATTTCGGAAACTCGTTATTTCTTAAAATCTTGGCAACCCCTCTCAATGAAATTGTTTTCCACAGTCTGTACCTAGGGCGACTTAAAGAGGAAAGAAACCATAGAGACAAAACTGAGAACTCCTTTACTTTGTCAAGTTTCAAAGAGCTATTACACACCATGAGGGTTTTAGAGTTCCAAATTCATCTATTTATGTAGGAGAGAACAGAGAGATACCTAAAAATAAAAACTGCTACTGTAAACGAACGCTTCAACCTAGAAGAACCAAATTTGGTGAGCCAAGTGGGATTTGTGGACTTGTCATTACCACCACGTATCATCAACATTGGGTGAAAAAATATTTTCTGCTATTTCGGAATCTAGTAATTTCTTAGAAGCTTGGCAACCCCTCTCAATGAACGTGCTTTCCCACAGTCTCTGCTTAGGGCTACATGAAGCGGAAACAAATCATAGGGACAAAACTGAGAACTTCTTTATTTTGTCAAGTTTCAAAGAGCTAACACACCATGTTGGATTTAGAGTTCCAAATTCATCTATCTATGTAGGAGAGAAAAGAGTGAAACCTAAGTATAAATACTGCTACTGTAGACGAACGCTTTAACCCAGAAGAACAAAATTTGGTGAGCCAAGTGGGATTTGTGTGCTGGTAATTACCAACAAGTATCATCAAGATTGGGTGAAAAATATTTGCTGGTATCTCGGAATCTCGTTATTCCTTAAAAGCTTGGCAACCCCTCTCAATGAAAGTGCTTTTCCACAGTCTGTGCCTAAGGCGACTTGAAGAGGAAACAAACCATAGAGACAAAACTGAGAACTCCTTTACTTTCTGAAGTTTCAAAGAGCTATTACACACCATGTTGGATTTACAGTTCCAAATTCATCTATCTATATAGGAGAGAACAGAGTGATACCTAAATATAAAAACTGCCACTGTAGACGAACGCTTCAACGCAGAAGAACAACATTTGGTGAGCCAAGTGGATTTGTGTACTGATCATTACCACCTAGAGTCATCAACATTGCGTGAAAAAATATTTGCTGGTATTTGGAAAATCGTTATTTCTTAGAAGCTGGCAACCCCCTCTCAATGAAAGTGCTTTTCCACAGTCTGTGCCTAGGGCGACTTGAAGAGGAAACAAACCATAGAGAAAAACCTGAGAACTCCTTTATTTTGTCAACTTTCAAAGATCTTCTACAAACCATGTTGAATTTAGAGTTCCAAATTCATCTATCTATATAGGAGAGAACAGAGTGATACCTAAAAATAAAAACTGCTACTGTAAACGATCGCTTCAACCTAGAAGAACAAAATTGGTGAGTCAAGTGGGATATGTTTCCCAATCATAACCACCAATTATCATCAAGATTGCGTGAAAAAATATTTGCTGGTATTTCGGAAACTCGTTATTTCTTCGAAGCTTGGCAACCCCTCTCAATGAAAGTGGTTTTCCACAGTCTGTGCCTAAGACTACTTGAAGAGGAAACAAAACCATAGAGAAAAAACTGAGAACTCCTTTATTTTGTCAAGTTTCAAAGAGTTACTACAAACGATGTTGGATTTAGAGTTCCAAATTCATCTATCTATATAGGAGTGAACAGAGTGAAACATAAAAATAAAAACTGCTACTGTAAACGTACGCTGCAACCAAGAAGAACAAAATTTGGTGAGCCAAGTGTAATTTGTGTACTTGTCATTACTACCACGTATCATCAACATTGGGTGAAAAAATATTTGCTGGTATTTAGGAACCTCGTAATTTCTTGAAGCTTGGCAACCCTTTCAATGAAAGTGCTTTTCCACAGTCTCTGCTTAGGGCTACATGAAGCGGAAACAAATCATAGAGACAAAACTGAGAACTTCCTTTATTTTGTCAAGTTTCAAAGACTACTACAAACCATGTTGGATTTAGAGTTCCAAATTCATCTATCTATATAGGAGAGAACAGAGTGAACCTAAAAATAAAAACTGCTACGGTAAACGAACGCTTCAACCTAAGAGAACAAAATTAGGTGAGTCCAAGTGGGATTTGTGTACTTTTCATTACCACCACGTATCATCAACATTGGTGAAAAAATATTTGCTGGTATTTCGGAAACTCGTTATTTCCTTGAAGCTTGGCAACCCTTCTCAATGAAAGTGGTTTTCCACAGTCTGTGCCTAGGACTACTTGAAGAGGAAACAAACCATAGAGAAAAATCTGAGAACTCCTTTATTTTGTCAACTTTAAAAGAGCTAATACAAACCATGTTGGATTTAGAGTTCAAATTTCATCTATCTATATAAGAGAGAACAGAGGGAACCTAAAAATATAAACTGCTACTGTAAATGAACGCGTCAACCTAGATTAACAAAATTTGGTGAGTCAAGTGGGATTTGTGTACCGATCAATACTAACAAGTATCATCAAGATTGGGTGAAAAATATTTGCTGGTATTTCGGAAAATCCTTATTTCTTAGAAAGCTTGGCAACCCCTCTCAATGAATGTGCTTTTCCACAGTTGTGCCTCGGGCTACTTGAAGAGGAAACAAACCGTAGAGACAAAACTGAGAACTCCTTTATTTTGTCCTGTTTCAAAGAGCTACTAAAATCCATGTTGGATTTAGAGTTCCAAAATCATGTATCTCTATAGGAGAGAACAGAGTGAAACCTAAAAATAAAAACTTCTACTGTAAACGAACGCTTCAACCTAGAAGAACAAAATTTGGTAGGCAAGTGGGATTTGTGTAATTGTCATTACAACCGGAGTCATCAACATTGGGTGGAAAAATATTTGCTGGTATTTCGGAAACTCCTTATTTCTTAGAAGCTTGGCAACCCCTCTCAATGAAAGTGCTTTTCCACAGTGTGTGCATAGGACTACTTGAAAGGAATCTAACCATAGAGACAAAACTGAAAACTCCTTTGTTTTGTCACGTTTCAAAGAGCTACTACAAACCATGTTGGGATTTAGAGTTCCAAATTCATCTATCTATGTAGGAGAGAACAGAGTGAAACCTAAGTATAAATACTGCTACTGTAGACGAACGCTTCAACCAGAAGAACAAAATTTGGTGAGCCAAGTGGGATTTGTGTACTGATCATTACCAACAAGTATCATCAAGATTGGGTGAAAAATATTTGCTGGTATTTCGGAAACTCGTTATTTCTTAAAAGCTTGGCAACCCCTCTCAATGAAAGTGCTTTTCCACAGTCTGTGCCTAAGGCGACTTGAAGAGGAAACAAACCATAGAGACAAAACTGAGAACTCCTTTACTTTCTCAAGTTTCAAAGAGCTATTACACACCATGTTGGATTTACAGTTCCAAATTCTCTATCTATGTAGGAGAGAACAGAGTGATACCCAAATATAAAAACTGCTACTGTAGACGAACGCTTCAACGCAGAAGAACAACATTTGGTGAGCCAAGTGGGATTTGTGTACTGATCATTACCAAAAAGTATCATCAACATTGGTGAAAAAATATTTGCTGGTATTTGGAAAATCCTTATTTCTTAGAAGCTTGGCAACCCCTCTACATGAAAGTGCTTTTCACAGTCTGTGCCTAGGGCGACCTGAAAAGGAAACAAACCATAGAGAAGAAACTGAGAACCCCTTTTATTTTGTCAACTTTCAAAGAGCTACTACAAACCATGTTGGATTTTAGAGTTACAATTCATCTATCTATATAGGAGTGAACAGAGTGAAACATAAAAATAAAAACTGCTACTGTAAACGAACGCTGCAACCTAGAAGAACAAAATTTGGTGAGCCAAGTGGAATTTGTGTACTTGTCATTACCACCACGTATCATCAACATTGGGTGAAAAAATATTTGCTAGTATTTAGGAAACTCGTAATTTCTTGAAGCTTGGCAACCCCTTTCAATGAAGTGCTTTTCCACAGTCTCTGCTTAGATCTACATGAAGCGGAAACAAATCTTAGAGACAAACTGAGAACTCCTTTATTTTGTCAAGTTCAAAGAGCTACTACAAACCATGTTGGATTTAGAGTTCCAAATTCATCTATCTATATAGGAGAGAACAGAGTGAAACCTAAAAATAAAAACTGCTACTATAAACAAACGCTTCAACCTAGGAGAACAAAATTAGATGAGCCAAGTGGGATTTGTGTACTTTTAATTACCACCACGTATCATCAACATTGGGTGAAAAAATATTTGCTGGTATTTCGGAAACTCGTAATTTATTGGAAGCTTGACAACCCCTTTCAATGAAACTGCTTTTCCACATCTGCTTAGGGCTACATGAAGTGAAAACAAATCATAGAGACAAAATTGAGAACTCTTTTAATTTTGTCAAGTTTCAAAGAGATACTACAAACCATGTTGGATTAGAGTTCCAAATTTATCTATATAGGAGAGACCAGACGGAAAACTAAAAATATAAAACTGCTACTGTAAACGAACGCTTCAACTAGAAGATCAAAATTTGGTGATTCAAGTTGGTTTGTGTACCAATCATTACCACCAAGTATCATCAAGATTGTGTGAAAAAATATTTGCTGGTATTTCGGAAACTCGTTATTTCTTAGAAGCTTGGCAACCCCTCTCAATGAAAGTGCTTTTCCACAGTCTGTGCCTAGGACTACTTGAAGAGGAAACAAACCATAGAGACACAACTGACAACTCCTTTATTTTGTCAAGTTTCAAAAAGGTACTACAAACCATGTTGGATTTAGAGTTCCAAATTCATCTATCTATATAGGAGAGAACAGAGTGAAACCTAATATAAAAACTGCTACTGTAAACGAACGCTTCAATCTAGAAGAACAAAATTTGGTGAACCAAGTGGGATTTGTGTACTGATCATTACCACAAAGTATCATCAAGATTGGGTGAAAAAATATTTGCTGGTATTTCGGAAACTCGTAATTTATGAGAAGCTTGGCAACCCTTTCAATGGAAGTGCTTTTCCACAGTCCCTGCTTAGGGCTACATGAAGCGGAAACAAATAATAGAGGACAAAATTGAGAACTCCTTTATTTTGTCAACTTTCAAAGAGCTACTACAATCCATGTTGAATTTAGAATTCCAAATACATCAATCTATATAGGAGGAACAGAGTGAACCTAAATATTAAAATTGCTACTGTAGACCCAACGCTTCAAGGTAGAAGAATAAAATTTGGTGAGCCAAGTGGGATTTGTATTAAGATCATTACCCCCAAGTATCATCGACATTTGGTGAAAAAATATTGCTGGTATTTCGGAAACACCTTATTTCTTAGAAGATTGGCAACCCCTCTCAATGAAAGAGCTTTTTCCACAGTCTGGGCCTAGGGCTACTTGAAGAGGAAGCAAATCATAGAGACAAAACTGAGAACTCCTTATTTTGTCAAGTTTCAAAGAGCTACTACAAACCATATTGGATTTAGAGTTCCAAATTCATCTATCTATATAGGAGAGAACAGAGTGAAACCTAAATTTAAAAACTGCTACTGTAAACAAACGCTTCAACCTAGAAGAACAAAATTAGATGAGCCAAGTGGGATTTATGTACTGATCATTACCACCAAGTATCATCAACATTGGGTGAAAAAATATTGCTGGTATTTCAGAAACTTGTAATTTATTGAAAGATTGGCAACTCCTTTCAATGAAAGTGCTTTTCCAAAGTCTCTTCTTAGGGCTACATGAAGTGAAACAAATCATAGAGACAAAACTGAGAACTCTTTATTTTGTCAAATTTCAAAGAGCTACTACAAACCATGTTGGATTTAGAGTTCCAAATTCATCTATCTATATAGGAGAGAACAGAGGAAAACTAAAAATATAAACTCCTACTGAAAACGAACGCTTCTTCCTAGAAGAACAAAATTTGGTGAGTCAAGTGGGATTTGTGTACCAATCATTACCACCAAGTATCATCAAGGATTGTTTGAAAAAATATTTGCTGATATTTCGGAAACTCCTTATTTCTTAGAAGCTTGGCAACCCCTCTCAATGAAAGTGCTTTTCCACAGTCTGGGCCTAGGCTACTTGAAGAGGAAACAAACCATGGAGTCAAAACTGAGAACTCCTTTATTTTGTCAAGTTTCAAAGAGCTACTACAAACCATGTTGGATTTAGAGTTTCAAATTCATCTATCTATATAGGAGAGAACAGAGAGAAACTAAATATAAAAACTGCTACTGTAAATGAACGCTTCAAACTAGAAGAACAAAATTGGTGAGCCAAGTGGGATTTGTTGACTGATCATTACCACCAAGTCTCATCAAGATTGGGTGAAAAAATATTTGCTGGTATTTCGGAATTCGTTATTTCTTAAAAGCTTGGCAACCCCTCTCAATGAAATTGTTTTCCACAGTCTGTGCCTAGGGCGACTTAAAGAGGAAAGAAACCATAGAGACAAACTGAGAACTCCTTTACTTTGTCAAGTTTCAAAGAGCTTATTACCCACCATGATGGTTTTAGAATTCCAAATTCATCTATTTATGTAGGAGAGAACAGAGTGAAACCTAAAAATAAAAACTGCTACTGTAAACGAACGCTTCCACCTAGAAGAAGAAAATTTGGTGAGCCAAGTGGGATTTGTGGACTTGTCATTACCACCACGTATCATCAACATTGGGTGAAAAAAATTTTTCTGCTATTTTCGGAATCTCGTATTTTCTTAGAAGCTTGGCAACCCCTCTCAATGAAAATGCTTTCCCACAGTCTCTGCTTAGGGCTACATGAAGCGGGAAACAAATCATAGAGACAAAACTGAGAACTCTTTATTTTGTCAAGTTTCAAAGAGCTAAACACAGGCATGTTGGATTTAGAGTTCCAAATTCATCTATCTATGTAGGAGAGAACAGAGTGATGGTAAATATAAAAACTGCCACTGTAGACGAACGCTTCAACAGCAGAAGAACAACATTTGGTGAGCCAAGTGGGATTTGTGTACTGAGTCATTACCACCAAGTATCATCAACATTGGGTTAAAAAATATTTGCTGGTATTTGGAAAATCGTTATTTCTTAGAAGCCTTGGCAACCCCTCACAATGAAAGTGCTTTTCCACAGTCTGTGCCTAGGGCGACTTGAAGAGGAAACAAACCATAGAGACAAAACTGAGAACTCCTTTATATTTTGTCAACTTTCAAAGAGCTACTACATACCATGTTGAATTTAGAGTTCCAAATTCATCTAACTATATAGGAGAGAACAGAGTGATACCTAAAAATAAAAAACTGCTACTGTAAACGATCGCTTCAACCTAGAAGAACAAAATTTGGTGAGTCAAGTGGGATTTGTTTCCAATCATAACCACCAAGTATCATCAAGATTGGGTGAAAAAATATTTGCTGGTATTTCGAACTCGTTATTTCTTTGAAGCTTGGCAACCCCTCTCAATGAATGGTTTTCCACAGTCGTGCCTAGGACACTTGAAGAGGAAACAACATAGAGAAAAAACTGAGAACTCCTTTATTTTGTCAACTTTCAAAGAGTACTACAAACCATGTTGGATTTAGAGTTCCAAATTCATCTATCTATATAGGAGTGAACAGAGTGAAACATAAAAATAAAAACTGCTACTGTAAACTACGCTGCAACCAAGAAGAACAAAATTTCCTGAGCAAAGTGGAATTTGTGTACTTGTCATTACCACCACGTATCATCAACATTGGGTGAAAAAATATTTGCTGGTATTTAGGAAACTCGTAATTTCTTGGAAGCTTGGCAACCCCTTTCAATGAAAGTGCTTTTCCACAGTCTCTGCTTAGGGCTACATGAAGCGGAAACAAATCATAGAGACAAAACTGAGAACTCCTTTATTTTGTCAAGTTTCAAAGACTACTACAAACCATTTGGATTTAGAGTTCCAAATTCATCTATCTATATAGGAGAGAACAGAGTGAAACTAAAATAAAAACTGCTACGGTAAACGAACGCTTCAACTAAGAGAACAAAATTAGGTGAGCCAAGTGGGATTTGTGTACTTTCATAACCACCACATATCATCAACATTGGGTGAAAAAATAATTGCTGGTATTTCGGAAACTCGTAACTTATTGGAAGCTTGACAACTCCCTTTCAATGAAACTGCTTTTCACATCCATCTCTGCTAGGGCTACATGAAGTGGAAACAAATCATAGAGACAAAACTGAGAACTCCTTTATTTTGACAACTTTCAAAAGCTACTACTAAACCATGTGATTTAGAGTCCAAATTCATCTATCTATATAGGAGAGAACAGAGTGATACCTAAAAATAAAAACTCCTACTGTAAAACGATCGCTTCAACCTAGAAGAACAAAATTTGGTAGTCAAGTATGATTTTTTCCCATCATTACCAACCAAGTATCATCAAGATTTGGTGAAAAAATATTTGCTGGTAGTTCGGACACTCGTTATTTCTTAGAAGCTTGGCAACCCCTCTCAATGAAAGTGGTTTTCCACAGTCTTTGCCTAGGACTACTTGAAGAGGAAACAAACCTAGAGAAAAAACTGAGAACTCCTTTATTTTGTCAACTTTCAAAGAGTTACTACAAACCATGTTGGATTTAGAGTTCCAAATTATCTATCTATATAGGAGTGAACAGAGTGAAACATAAAGATAAAAAACTGCTACTGTAAACGTACGCTGCAACCTAGAAGAACAAAATTTGGTAGGCAAGTGGGATTTGTGTAATTGTCATTACAACCAGGAGTCATCAACATTGGGTGGAAAAATATTAGCTGGTAATCGGAAACTCCTTATTTCTTAGAAGCTTGGCAACCCCTCTCAATGAAATGCTTTTCCACAGTGTGTGCATAGGACTACTTGAAAAGGAATCAAACCATAGAGACAAAAACTGAAAACTCCTTTGTTTGTCACGTTTCAAAGAGCTACTACAAACCATGTTGGATTTAGAGTTCCAAATTCATCTATCTATGTAGGAGAGAACAGAGTGAAACCTAAGTATAAATACTTGCTACTGTAGACGAACGCTTCAACCCAGAAGAACAAAATTTGGTGAGCCAAGTGGGATTGTGTACTGATCATTACCAACAAGTATCATCAAGATTGGGTGAAAAATATTTGCTGGTATTTCGGAAACTCGTTATTTCTTAAAAGCTTGGCAACCCCTCTCAATGAAATGCTTTCCACAGTCTGTGCCTAAGGCGACTTGAAGAGGAAACAAACCATAGAGACAAAACTGAGAACTCCTTTACTTTCTCAAGTTTCAAAGAGCTATTACACACCATGTTGGATTTACAGTTCCAAATTCATCTATCTATGTAGGAGAGAACAGAGTGATACCCAAATATAAAAACTGCTACTGTAGACGAACGCTTCAACGCAGAAGAACAACATTTGGTGAGCCAAGTGGGATTTGTGTACTGATCATTACCAAAAAGTATCATCAACATTGGGTGAAAAAATATTTGCTGGTATTTGGAAAATCCTTATTTCTTAGAAGCTTGGCAACCCCTCTCAATGAAAGTGCTTTTCAACAGTCTGTGCTAGGGCGACCTGAAAAGGAAACAAACCATAGAGAAGAAACTGAGAACCCCTTTATTTTGTCAACTTTCAAAGAGCTACTACAAACCATGTTGGATTTAGAGTTACAAATTCATCTATCTATATAGGAGTGAACAGAGTGAAACATAAAAATAAAAACTGCTACTGTAAACGAACGCTGCAACCTAGAAGAACAAAATTGGTGAGCCAAGTGGAATTTGTGTACTTGTCATTACCACCACGTATCATCAACATTGGGTGAAAAAAATATTTGCTAGTATTTAGGAAACTCGTAATTTCTTGGAAGCTTGGCAACCCCTTTCAATGAAGTGCTTTTCCACAGTCTCTGCTTAGATCTACATGAAGCGGAAACAAATCTTAGAGACAAAACTGAGAACTCCTTTATTTTGTCAAGTTCAAAGAGCTACTACAAACCATGTTGGATTTAGAGTTCCAAATTCATCTATCTATATAGGAGAGAACAGAGTGAAACCTAAAAATAAAAACTGCTACTATAAACAAACGCTTCAACCTAGGAGAACAAAATTAGATGAGCCAAGTGGGATTTGTGTACTTTTAATTACCACCACGTATCATCAACATTGGGTGAAAAAATATTTGCTGGTATTTCGGAAACTCGTAATTTATTGGAAGCTTGACAACCCCTTTCAATGAAACTGCTTTTCCACATCTGCTTAGGGCTACATGAAGTGAAAACAAATCATAGAGACAAAATTGAGAACTCTTTTATTTTGTCAAGTTTCAAAGAGATACTACAAACCATGTTGGATTTAGAGTTCCAAATTTATCTATATAGGAGAGACCAGACGGAAAACTAAAAATATAAACTGCTACTGTAAACGAACGCTTCAAACTAGAAGAACAAAATTTGGTGATTCAAGTTGGGTTTGTGTACCAATCATTACCACCAAGTATCATCAAGATTGTGTGAAAAAATATTTGCTGGTATTTCGGAAACTCGTTATTTCTTAGAAGCTTGGCAACCCCTCTCAATGAAAGTGCTTTTCCACAGTCTGTGCCTAGGACTACTTGAAGAGGAAACAAACCATAGAGACACAACTGACAACTCCTTTATTTTGTCAAGTTTCAAAAAGGTACTACAAACCATGTTGGATTTAGAGTTCCAAATTCATCTATCTATATAGGAGAGAACAGAGTGAAACCTAAATATAAAAACTGCTACTGTAAACGAACGCTTCAATCTAGAAGAACAAAATTTGGTGAACCAAGTGGGATTTGTGTACTGATCATTACCACAAAGTATCATCAAGATTGGGTGAAAAAATATTTGCTGGTATTTCGGAAACTCGTAATTTATGAGAAGCTTGGCAACCCCTTTCAATGGAAGTGCTTTTCCACAGTCCCTGCTTAGGGCTACATGAAGCGGAAACAAATAATAGAGACAAAATTGAGAACTCCTTTATTTTGTCAACTTTCAAAGAGCTACTACAAACCATGTTGAATTTAGAATTCCAAATACATCAATCTATATAGGAGAGAACAGAGTGAAACCTAAATATTAAAATTGCTACTGTAGACCAACGCTTCAAAGTAGAAGAATAAAATTTGGTGAGCCAAGTGGGATTTGTATTACAGATCATTACCCCCAAGTATCATCGACATTTGGTGAAAAAATATTTGCTGGTATTTCGGAAACACCTTATTTCTTAGAAGATTGGCAACCCCTCTCAATGAAAGAGCTTTTCCACAGTCTGGGCCTAGGGCTACTTGAAGAGGAAGCAAATCATAGAGACAAAACTGAGAACTCCTTATTTTGTCAAGTTTCAAAGAGCTACTACAAACCATATTGGATTTAGAGTTCCAAATTCATCTATCTATATAGGAGAGAACAGAGTGAAACCTAAATATAAAAACTGCTACTGTAAACAAACGCTTCAACCTAGAAGAACAAAATTAGATGAGCCAAGTGGGATTTATGTACTGATCATTACCACCAAGTATCATCAACATTGGGTGAAAAAATATTTGCTGGTATTTCAGAAACTTGTAATTTATTGAAAGATTGGCAACTCCTTTCAATGAAAGTGCTTTTCCAAAGTCTCTTCTTAGGGCTACATGAAGTGGAAACAAATCATAGAGACAAAACTGAGAACTCCTTTATTTTGTCAAATTTCAAAGAGCTACTACAAACCATGTTGGATTTAGAGTTCCAAATTCATCTATCTATATAGGAGAGAACAGAGGGAAAACTAAAAATATAAACTCCTACTGAAAACGAACGCTTCTTCCTAGAAGAACAAAATTTGGTGAGTCAAGTGGGATTTGTGTACCAATCATTACCACCAAGTATCATCAAGATTGTTTGAAAAAATATTTGCTGATATTTCGGAAACTCCTTATTTCTTAGAAGCTTGGCAACCCCTCTCAATGAAAGTGCTTTTCCACAGTCTGGGCCTAGGGCTACTTGAAGAGGAAACAAACCATGGAGTCAAAACTGAGAACTCCTTTATTTTGTCAAGTTTCAAAGAGCTACTACAAACCATGTTGGATTTAGAGTTTCAAATTCATCTATCTATATAGGAGAGAACAGAGAGAAACCTAAATATAAAAACTGCTACTGTAAATGAACGCTTCAAACTAGAAGAACAAAATTTGGTGAGCCAAGTGGGATTTGTGTACTGATCATTACCACCAAGTATCATCAAGATTGGGTGAAAAAATATTTGCTGGTATTTCGGAAATTCGTTATTTCTTAAAAGCTTGGCAACCCCTCTCAATGAAATTGTTTTCCACAGTCTGTGCCTAGGGCGACTTAAAGAGGAAAGAAACCATAGAGACAAAACTGAGAACTCCTTTACTTTGTCAAGTTTCAAAGAGCTATTACACACCATGATGGTTTTAGAATTCCAAATTCATCTATTTATGTAGGAGAGAACAGAGTGAAACCTAAAAATAAAAACTGCTACTGTAAACGAACGCTTCCACCTAGAAGAAGAAAATTTGGTGAGCCAAGTGGGATTTGTGGACTTGTCATTACCACCACGTATCATCAACATTGGGTGAAAAAATATTTTCTGCTATTTCGGAATCTCGTAATTTCTTAGAAGCTTGGCAACCCCTCTCAATGAAAATGCTTTCCCACAGTCTCTGCTTAGGGCTACATGAAGCGGAAACAAATCATAGAGACAAAACTGAGAACTCTTTATTTTGTCAAGTTTCAAAGAGCTAACACAGCATGTTGGATTTAGAGTTCCAAATTCATCTATCTATGTAGGAGAGAACAGAGTGATGGTAAATATAAAAACTGCCACTGTAGACGAACGCTTCAACGCAGAAGAACAACATTTGGTGAGCCAAGTGGGATTTGTGTACTGATCATTACCACCAAGTATCATCAACATTGGGTTAAAAAATATTTGCTGGTATTTGGAAAATCGTTATTTCTTAGAAGCTTGGCAACCCCTCACAATGAAAGTGCTTTTCCACAGTCTGTGCCTAGGGCGACTTGAAGAGGAAACAAACCATAGAGACAAAACTGAGAACTCCTTTATTTTGTCAACTTTCAAAGAGCTACTACAAACCATGTTGAATTTAGAGTTCCAAATTCATCTATCTATATAGGAGAGAACAGAGTGATACCTAAAAATAAAAACTGCTACTGTAAACGATCGCTTCAACCTAGAAGAACAAAATTTGGTGAGTCAAGTGGGATTTGTTTCCCAATCATAACCACCAAGTATCATCAAGATTGGGTGAAAAAATATTTGCTGGTATTTCGGAAACTCGTTATTTCTTTGAAGCTTGGCAACCCCTCTCAATGAAAGTGGTTTTCCACAGTCTGTGCCTAGGACTACTTGAAGAGGAAACAAACCATAGAGAAAAAACTGAGAACTCCTTTATTTTGTCAACTTTCAAAGAGTTACTACAAACCATGTTGGATTTAGAGTTCCAAATTCATCTATCTATATAGGAGTGAACAGAGTGAAACATAAAAATAAAAACTGCTACTGTAAACGTACGCTGCAACCAAGAAGAACAAAATTTCCTGAGCAAAGTGGAATTTGTGTACTTGTCATTACCACCACGTATCATCAACATTGGGTGAAAAAATATTTGCTGGTATTTAGGAAACTCGTAATTTCTTGGAAGCTTGGCAACCCCTTTCAATGAAAGTGCTTTTCCACAGTCTCTGCTTAGGGCTACATGAAGCGGAAACAAATCATAGAGACAAAACTGAGAACTCCTTTATTTTGTCAAGTTTCAAAGACTACTACAAACCATGTTGGATTTAGAGTTCCAAATTCATCTATCTATATAGGAGAGAACAGAGTGAAACCTAAAATAAAAACTGCTACGGTAAACGAACGCTTCAACCTAAGAGAACAAAATTAGGTGAGCCAAGTGGGATTTGTGTACTTTTCATAACCACCACATATCATCAACATTGGGTGAAAAAATAATTGCTGGTATTTCGGAAACTCGTAACTTATTGGAAGCTTGACAACCCCTTTCAATGAAACTGCTTTTCCACAACATCTGCTTAGGGCTACATGAAGTGGAAACAAATCATAGAGACAAAACTGAGAACTCCTTTATTTTGTCAACTTTCAAAGAGCTACTACAAACCATGTTGAATTTAGAGTTCCAAATTCATCTATCTATATAGGAGAGAACAGAGTGATACCTAAAAATAAAAACTCCTACTGTAAACGATCGCTTCAACCTAGAAGAACAAAATTTGGTGAGTCAAGTATGATTTGTTTCCCAATCATTACCACCAAGTATCATCAAGATTTGGTGAAAAAATATTTGCTGGTAGTTCGGAAACTCGTTATTTCTTAGAAGCTTGGCAACCCCTCTCAATGAAAGTGGTTTTCCACAGTCTTTGCCTAGGACTACTTGAAGAGGAAACAAACCATAGAGAAAAAACTGAGAACTCCTTTATTTTGTCAACTTTCAAAGAGTTACTACAAACCATGTTGGATTTAGAGTTCCAAATTAATCTATCTATATAGGAGTGAACAGAGTGAAACATAAAGATAAAAACTGCTACTGTAAACGAACGCTGCAACCTAGAAGAACAAAATTTGGTGAGCCAAGTGGAATTTGTGTACTTGTCATTACCACCAAGTATCATCAAGATTGGGTGAAAAAATATTGGCTGGTATTTCGGAAACTCGTTATTTCTTAAAAGCTTGGCAACCCCTCTCAATGAAAGAGTTTTACACAGTCTGTGCCTAGGGCGACTTAAAGAGGAAAAAATCATAGAGACAAAACTGAGAACTCCTTTATTTTGTCAAGTTTCAAAGAGCTACTAAAATCCATGTTGGATTTAGAGTTCCAAAATCATGTATCTCTATAGGAGAGAACAGAGTGAAACCTAAAAATAAAAACTTCTACTGTAAACGAACGCTTCAACCTAGAAGAACAAAATTTGGTAGGCAAGTGGGATTTGTGTAATTGTCATTACAACCAGGAGTCATCAACATTGGGTGGAAAAATATTTGCTGGTATTTCGGAAACTCCTTATTTCTTAGAAGCTTGGCAACCCCTCTCAATGAAAGTGCTTTTCCACAGTGTGTGCATAGGACTACTTGAAAAGGAATCAAACCATAGAGACAAAACTGAAAACTCCTTTGTTTTGTCACGTTTCAAAGAGCTACTACAAACCATGTTGGATTTAGAGTTCCAAATTCATCTATCTATGTAGGAGAGAACAGAGTGAAACCTAAGTATAAATACTGCTACTGTAGACGAACGCTTCAACCCAGAAGAACAAAATTTGGTGAGCCAAGTGGGATTTGTGTACTGATCATTACCAACAAGTATCATCAAGATTGGGTGAAAAAATATTTGCTGGTATTTCGGAAACTCGTTATTTCTTAAAAGCTTGGCAACCCCTCTCAATGAAAGTGCTTTTCCACAGTCTGTGCCTAAGGCGACTTGAAGAGGAAACAAACCATAGAGACAAAACTGAGAACTCCTTTACTTTCTCAAGTTTCAAAGAGCTATTACACACCATGTTGGATTTACAGTTCCAAATTCATCTATCTATGTAGGAGAGAACAGAGTGATACCCAAATATAAAAACTGCTACTGTAGACGAACGCTTCAACGCAGAAGAACAACATTTGGTGAGCCAAGTGGGATTTGTGTACTGATCATTACCAAAAAGTATCATCAACATTGGGTGAAAAAATATTTGCTGGTATTTGGAAAATCCTTATTTCTTAGAAGCTTGGCAACCCCTCTCAATGAAAGTGCTTTTCAACAGTCTGTGCCTAGGGCGACCTGAAAAGGAAACAAACCATAGAGAAGAAACTGAGAACCCCTTTTATTTTGTCAACTTTCAAAGAGCTACTACAAACCATGTTGGATTTAGAGTTACAAATTCATCTATCTATATAGGAGTGAACAGAGTGAAACATAAAAATAAAAACTGCTACTGTAAACGAACGCTGCAACCTAGAAGAACAAAATTTGGTGAGCCAAGTGGAATTTGTGTACTTGTCATTACCACCACGTATCATCAACATTGGGTGAAAAAATATTTGCTAGTATTTAGGAAACTCGTAATTTCTTGGAAGCTTGGCAACCCCTTTCAATGAAGTGCTTTTCCACAGTCTCTGCTTAGATCTACATGAAGCGGAAACAAATCTTAGAGACAAAACTGAGAACTCCTTTATTTTGTCAAGTTCAAAGAGCTACTACAAACCATGTTGGATTTAGAGTTCCAAATTCATCTATCTATATAGGAGAGAACAGCGTGAAACCTAAAAATAAAAACTGCTACTATAAACAAACGCTTCAACCTAGGAGAACAAAATTAGATGAGCCAAGTGGGATTTGTGTACTTTTAATTACCACCACGTATCATCAACATTGGGTGAAAAAATATTTGCTGGTATTTCGGAAACTCGTAATTTATTGGAAGCTTGACAACCCCTTTCAATGAAACTGCTTTTCCACATCTGCTTAGGGCTACATGAAGTGAAAACAAATCATAGAGACAAAATTGAGAACTCTTTTATTTTGTCAAGTTTCAAAGAGATACTACAAACCATGTTGGATTTAGAGTTCCAAATTTATCTATATAGGAGAGACCAGACGGAAAACTAAAAATATAAACTGCTACTGTAAACGAACGCTTCAAACTAGAAGAACAAAATTTGGTGATTCAAGTTGGGTTTGTGTACCAATCATTACCACCAAGTATCATCAAGATTGTGTGAAAAAATATTTGCTGGTATTTCGGAAACTCGTTATTTCTTAGAAGCTTGGCAACCCCTCTCAATGAAAGTGCTTTTCCACAGTCTGTGCCTAGGACTACTTGAAGAGGAAACAAACCATAGAGACACAACTGACAACTCCTTTATTTTGTCAAGTTTCAAAAAGGTACTACAAACCATGTTGGATTTAGAGTTCCAAATTCATCTATCTATATAGGAGAGAACAGAGTGAAACCTAAATATAAAAACTGCTACTGTAAACGAACGCTTCAATCTAGAAGAACAAAATTTGGTGAACCAAGTGGGATTTGTGTACTGATCATTACCACAAAGTATCATCAAGATTGGGTGAAAAAATATTTGCTGGTATTTCGGAAACTCGTAATTTATGAGAAGCTTGGCAACCCCTTTCAATGGAAGTGCTTTTCCACAGTCCCTGCTTAGGGCTACATGAAGCGGAAACAAATAATAGAGACAAAATTGAGAACTCCTTTATTTTGTCAACTTTCAAAGAGCTACTACAAACCATGTTGAATTTAGAATTCCAAATACATCAATCTATATAGGAGAGAACAGAGTGAAACCTAAATATTAAAATTGCTACTGTAGACCAACGCTTCAAAGTAGAAGAATAAAATTTGGTGAGCCAAGTGGGATTTGTATTACAGATCATTACCCCCAAGTATCATCGACATTTGGTGAAAAAATATTTGCTGGTATTTCGGAAACACCTTATTTCTTAGAAGATTGGCAACCCCTCTCAATGAAAGAGCTTTTCCACAGTCTGGGCCTAGGGCTACTTGAAGAGGAAGCAAATCATAGAGACAAAACTGAGAACTCCTTATTTTGTCAAGTTTCAAAGAGCTACTACAAACCATATTGGATTTAGAGTTCCAAATTCATCTATCTATATAGGAGAGAACAGAGTGAAACCTAAATATAAAAACTGCTACTGTAAACAAACGCTTCAACCTAGAAGAACAAAATTAGATGAGCCAAGTGGGATTTATGTACTGATCATTACCACCAAGTATCATCAACATTGGGTGAAAAAATATTTGCTGGTATTTCAGAAACTTGTAATTTATTGAAAGATTGGCAACTCCTTTCAATGAAAGTGCTTTTCCAAAGTCTCTTCTTAGGGCTACATGAAGTGGAAACAAATCATAGAGACAAAACTGAGAACTCCTTTATTTTGTCAAATTTCAAAGAGCTACTACAAACCATGTTGGATTTAGAGTTCCAAATTCATCTATCTATATAGGAGAGAACAGAGGGAAAACTAAAAATATAAACTCCTACTGAAAACGAACGCTTCTTCCTAGAAGAACAAAATTTGGTGAGTCAAGTGGGATTTGTGTACCAATCATTACCACCAAGTATCATCAAGATTGTTTGAAAAAATATTTGCTGATATTTCGGAAACTCCTTATTTCTTAGAAGCTTGGCAACCCCTCTCAATGAAAGTGCTTTTCCACAGTCTGGGCCTAGGGCTACTTGAAGAGGAAACAAACCATGGAGTCAAAACTGAGAACTCCTTTATTTTGTCAAGTTTCAAAGAGCTACTACAAACCATGTTGGATTTAGAGTTTCAAATTCATCTATCTATATAGGAGAGAACAGAGAGAAACCTAAATATAAAAACTGCTACTGTAAATGAACGCTTCAAACTAGAAGAACAAAATTTGGTGAGCCAAGTGGGATTTGTGTACTGATCATTACCACCAAGTATCATCAAGATTGGGTGAAAAAATATTTGCTGGTATTTCGGAAATTCGTTATTTCTTAAAAGCTTGGCAACCCCTCTCAATGAAATTGTTTTCCACAGTCTGTGCCTAGGGCGACTTAAAGAGGAAAGAAACCATAGAGACAAAACTGAGAACTCCTTTACTTTGTCAAGTTTCAAAGAGCTATTACACACCATGATGGTTTTAGAATTCCAAATTCATCTATTTATGTAGGAGAGAACAGAGTGAAACCTAAAAATAAAAACTGCTACTGTAAACGAACGCTTCCACCTAGAAGAAGAAAATTTGGTGAGCCAAGTGGGATTTGTGGACTTGTCATTACCACCACGTATCATCAACATTGGGTGAAAAAATATTTTCTGCTATTTCGGAATCTCGTAATTTCTTAGAAGCTTGGCAACCCCTCTCAATGAAAATGCTTTCCCACAGTCTCTGCTTAGGGCTACATGAAGCGGAAACAAATCATAGAGACAAAACTGAGAACTCTTTATTTTGTCAAGTTTCAAAGAGCTAACACAGCATGTTGGATTTAGAGTTCCAAATTCATCTATCTATGTAGGAGAGAACAGAGTGATGGTAAATATAAAAACTGCCACTGTAGACGAACGCTTCAACGCAGAAGAACAACATTTGGTGAGCCAAGTGGGATTTGTGTACTGATCATTACCACCAAGTATCATCAACATTGGGTTAAAAAATATTTGCTGGTATTTGGAAAATCGTTATTTCTTAGAAGCTTGGCAACCCCTCACAATGAAAGTGCTTTTCCACAGTCTGTGCCTAGGGCGACTTGAAGAGGAAACAAACCATAGAGACAAAACTGAGAACTCCTTTATTTTGTCAACTTTCAAAGAGCTACTACAAACCATGTTGAATTTAGAGTTCCAAATTCATCTATCTATATAGGAGAGAACAGAGTGATACCTAAAAATAAAAACTGCTACTGTAAACGATCGCTTCAACCTAGAAGAACAAAATTTGGTGAGTCAAGTGGGATTTGTTTCCCAATCATAACCACCAAGTATCATCAAGATTGGGTGAAAAAATATTTGCTGGTATTTCGGAAACTCGTTATTTCTTTGAAGCTTGGCAACCCCTCTCAATGAAAGTGGTTTTCCACAGTCTGTGCCTAGGACTACTTGAAGAGGAAACAAACCATAGAGAAAAAACTGAGAACTCCTTTATTTTGTCAACTTTCAAAGAGTTACTACAAACCATGTTGGATTTAGAGTTCCAAATTCATCTATCTATATAGGAGTGAACAGAGTGAAACATAAAAATAAAAACTGCTACTGTAAACGTACGCTGCAACCAAGAAGAACAAAATTTCCTGAGCAAAGTGGAATTTGTGTACTTGTCATTACCACCACGTATCATCAACATTGGGTGAAAAAATATTTGCTGGTATTTAGGAAACTCGTAATTTCTTGGAAGCTTGGCAACCCCTTTCAATGAAAGTGCTTTTCCACAGTCTCTGCTTAGGGCTACATGAAGCGGAAACAAATCATAGAGACAAAACTGAGAACTCCTTTATTTTGTCAAGTTTCAAAGACTACTACAAACCATGTTGGATTTAGAGTTCCAAATTCATCTATCTATATAGGAGAGAACAGAGTGAAACCTAAAATAAAAACTGCTACGGTAAACGAACGCTTCAACCTAAGAGAACAAAATTAGGTGAGCCAAGTGGGATTTGTGTACTTTTCATAACCACCACATATCATCAACATTGGGTGAAAAAATATTTGCTGGTATTTCGGAAACTCGTAACTTATTGGAAGCTTGACAACCCCTTTCAATGAAACTGCTTTTCACAACATCTGCTTAGGGCTACATGAAGTGGAAACAAATCATAGAGACAAAACTGAGAACTCCTTTATTTTGTCAACTTTCAAAGAGCTACTACAAACCATGTTGAATTTAGAGTTCCAAATTCATCTATCTATATAGAGAGGAACAGAGTGATACCTAAAAATAAAACTCCTACTGTAAACGATCGCTTCAACCTAGAAGAACAAAATTTGGTGAGTCAAGTATGATTTGTTTCCCAATCATTACCACCAAGTATCATCAAGATTTGGTGAAAAAATATTTGCTGGTAGTTCGGAAACTCGTTATTTCTTAGAAGCTTGGCAACCCCTCTCAATGAAAGTGGTTTTCCACAGTCTTTGCCTAGGACTACTTGAAGAGGAAACAAACCATAGAGAAAAAACTGAGAACTCCTTTATTTTGTCAACTTTCAAAGAGTTACTACAAACCATGTTGGATTTAGAGTTCCAAATTATTCTAACTATATAGGAGTGAACAGAGTGAAACATAAAGATAAAAACGCTACTGTAAACGAACGCTGCAACCTAGAAGAACAAAATTATTTGGTGAGCCAAGTGGAATTTGTGTACTTGTCATTACCACCAAGTATCATCAAGATTGGGTGAAAAAATATTGGCTGGTATTTCGGAAACTCGTTATTTCTTAAAAGCTTGGCAACCCCTCTCAATGAAAGAGTTTTACACAGTCTGTGCCTAGGGCGACTTAAAGAGGAAAAAATCATAGAGACAAAACTGAGAACTCCTTTATTTTGTCAAGTTTCAAAGAGCTACTACAAACCATGTTGGATTTAGAGTTCCAAATTTATCTATCAATACAGGAGAGAATAGATGGAAACCTAAAAATAAATACTGCTACTGTTAATGAACGCTTCAACCCAGAAGAAGAAAATTTGGTGAGCCAAGTGGGATTTGTGTACTGATCATTAACACCCAATATCATCACAATTGGGTGAAAAAATATTTGCAGGTATTTCGGAAACTCGTTATTTCTTGGATGCTTGGCACCCATTTCAATGAAAATGTTTTTCCACAGTCTGTGCCTAGGGCTACTTGAAGAGAAAACAAACCATAGAGACAAAACTGAGAAGTACTTTATTTTGTCAAGTTTTAAAGAGCTACTACATACCATGTTGGATTTAGAGTTACAAATTCATCTATCTACATAAGAAAGAACAGAGTGTAACATATATATAAAAACTGCTACTGTAGACGAACGCTTCAACCTAGAAGAACACAATTTGGTTGGCCAAGTGGGATTTGCGTACTGATCATTACCACCAAGTATCATCAAGATTGGGTGAAAAAATATTTGCTGGTAATTCGAAAACTCGTTATTTCTTAGAAGCTTGGCAACCCCTCTCAATGAAAGTGCTTTTCCACACTCTGTACCTAGGGCTACTTGAAGAGGAAACAAACCATAGAGACAAAACTGAGAACTCCTTTATTTTCTCAAGTTTCAAAGAGCTACTACAAACCATGTTGGAATTAGACTTCCAAATTCATCTATCTATATAGGAGAGAACAGAGGGAAACCTAAATATAAAAACTGCTACTGTAAACGAACGCTTCAAACCAGAAGAACAAAATTTGGTGAGCCAAGTGGGATTTGTGTACTGATCATTACCAAAAAGTATCATCAACATTGGGTGAAAAAATATTTGCTGGTATTTGGAAAATCCTTATTTCTTAGAAGCTTGGCAACCCCTCTCAATGAAAGTGCTTTTCAACAGTCTGTGCCTAGGGCGACCTGAAAAGGAAACAAACCATAGAGAAGAAACTGAGAACCCCTTTTATTTTGTCAACTTTCAAAGAGCTACTACAAACCATGTTGGATTTAGAGTTACAAATTCATCTATCTATATAGGAGTGAACAGAGTGAAACATAAAAATAAAAACTGCTACTGTAAACGAACGCTGCAACCTAGAAGAACAAAATTTGGTGAGCCAAGTGGAATTTGTGTACTTGTCATTACCACCACGTATCATCAACATTGGGTGAAAAAATATTTGCTAGTATTTAGGAAACTCGTAATTTCTTGGAAGCTTGGCAACCCCTTTCAATGAAGTGCTTTTCCACAGTCTCTGCTTAGATCTACATGAAGCGGAAACAAATCTTAGAGACAAAACTGAGAACTCCTTTATTTTGTCAAGTTCAAAGAGCTACTACAAACCATGTTGGATTTAGAGTTCCAAATTCATCTATCTATATAGGAGAGAACAGAGTGAAACCTAAAAATAAAAAACTGCTACTATAAACAAACGCTTCAACCTAGGAGAACAAAATTAGATGAGCCAAGTGGGATTTGTGTACTTTTAATTACCACCACGTATCATCAACATTGGGTGAAAAAATATTTGCTGGTATTTCGGAAACTCGTAATTTATTGGAAGCTTGACAACCCCTTTCAATGAAACTGCTTTTCCACATCTGCTTAGGGCTACATGAAGTGAAAACAAATCATAGAGACAAAATTGAGAACTCTTTTATTTTGTCAAGTTTCAAAGAGATACTACAAACCATGTTGGATTTAGAGTTCCAAATTTATCTATATAGGAGAGACCAGACGGAAAACTAAAAATATAAACTGCTACTGTAAACGAACGCTTCAAACTAGAAGAACAAAATTTGGTGATTCAAGTTGGGTTTGTGTACCAATCATTACCACCAAGTATCATCAAGATTGTGTGAAAAAATATTTGCTGGTATTTCGGAAACTCGTTATTTCTTAGAAGCTTGGCAACCCCTCTCAATGAAAGTGCTTTTCCACAGTCTGTGCCTAGGACTACTTGAAGAGGAAACAAACCATAGAGACACAACTGACAACTCCTTTATTTTGTCAAGTTTCAAAAAGGTACTACAAACCATGTTGGATTTAGAGTTCCAAATTCATCTATCTATATAGGAGAGAACAGAGTGAAACCTAAATATAAAAACTGCTACTGTAAACGAACGCTTCAATCTAGAAGAACAAAATTTGGTGAACCAAGTGGGATTTGTGTACTGATCATTACCACAAAGTATCATCAAGATTGGGTGAAAAAATATTTGCTGGTATTTCGGAAACTCGTAATTTATGAGAAGCTTGGCAACCCCTTTCAATGGAAGTGCTTTTCCACAGTCCCTGCTTAGGGCTACATGAAGCGGAAACAAATAATAGAGACAATATTGAGAACTCCTTTATTTTGTCAACTTTCAAAGAGCTACTACAAACCATGTTGAATTTAGAATTCCAAATACATCAATCTATATAGGAGAGAACAGAGTGAAACCTAAATATTAAAATTGCTACTGTAGACCAACGCTTCAAAGTAGAAGAATAAAATTTGGTGAGCCAAGTGGGATTTGTATTACAGATCATTACCCCCAAGTATCATCGACATTTGGTGAAAAATATTTGCTGGTATTTCGGAAACACCTTATTTCTTAGAAGATTGGCAACCCCTCTCAATGAAAGAGCTTTTCCACAGTCTGGGCCTAGGGCTACTTGAAGAGGAAGCAAATCATAGAGACAAAACTGAGAACTCCTTATTTTGTCAAGTTTCAAAGAGCTACTACAAACCATATTGGATTTAGAGTTCCAAATTCATCTATCTATATAGGAGAGAACAGAGTGAAACCTAAATATAAAAACTGCTACTGTAAACAAACGCTTCAACCTAGAAGAACAAAATTAGATGAGCCAAGTGGGATTTATGTACTGATCATTACCACCAAGTATCATCAACATTGGGTGAAAAAATATTTGCTGGTATTTCAGAAACTTGTAATTTATTGAAAGATTGGCAACTCCTTTCAATGAAAGTGCTTTTCCAAAGTCTCTTCTTAGGGCTACATGAAGTGGAAACAAATCATAGAGACAAAACTGAGAACTCCTTTATTTTGTCAAATTTCAAAGAGCTACTACAAACCATGTTGGATTTAGAGTTCCAAATTCATCTATCTATATAGGAGAGAAGAGAGGGAAAACTAAAAATATAAACTCCTACTGAAAACGAACGCTTCTTCCTAGAAGAACAAAATTTGGTGAGTCAAGTGGGATTTGTGTACCAATCATTACCACCAAGTATCATCAAGATTGTTTGAAAAAATATTTGCTGATATTTCGGAAACTCCTTATTTCTTAGAAGCTTGGCAACCCCTCTCAATGAAAGTGCTTTTCCACAGTCTGGGCCTAGGGCTACTTGAAGAGGAAACAAACCATAGAGTCAAAACTGAGAACTCCTTTATTTTGTCAAGTTTCAAAGAGCTACACAAACCATGTTGGATTTAGAGTTTCAAATTCATCTATCTATATAGGAGAGAACAGAGAGAAACCTAAATATAAAAACTGCTACTGTAAATGAACGCTTCAAACTAGAAGAACAAAATTTGGTGAGCCAAGTGGGATTTGTGTACTGATCATTACCACCAAGTATCATCAAGATTGGGTGAAAAAATATTTGCTGGTATTTCGGAAATTCGTTATTTCTTAAAAGCTTGGCAACCCCTCTCAATGAAATTGTTTTCCACAGTCTGTGCCTAGGGCGACTTAAAGAGGAAAGAAACCATAGAGACAAAACTGAGAACTCCTTTACTTTGTCAAGTTTCAAAGAGCTATTACACACCATGATGGTTTTAGAATTCCAAATTCATCTATTTATGTAGGAGAGAACAGAGTGAAACCTAAAAATAAAAACTGCTACTGTAAACGAACGCTTCCACCTAGAAGAAGAAAATTTGGTGAGCCAAGTGGGATTTGTGGACTTGTCATTACCACCACGTATCATCAACATTGGGTGAAAAAATATTTTCTGCTATTTCAAAATCTCGTAATTTCTTAGAAGCTTGGCAACCCCTCTCAATGAAAATGCTTTCCCACAGTCTCTGCTTAGGGCTACATGAAGCGGAAACAAATCATAGAGACAAAACTGAGAACTCTTTATTTTGTCAAGTTTCAAAGAGCTAACACACCATGTTGGATTTAGAGTTCCAAATTCATCTATCTATGTAGGAGAGAACAGAGTGATGGTAAATATAAAAACTGCCACTGTAGACGAACGCTTCAACGCAGAAGAACAACATTTGGTGAGCCAAGTGGGATTTGTGTACTGATCATTACCACCAAGTATCATCAACATTGGGTTAAAAAATATTTGCTGGTATTTGGAAAATCGTTATTTCTTAGAAGCTTGGCAACCCCTCACAATGAAAGTGCTTTTCCACAGTCTGTGCCTAGGGCGACTTGAAGAGGAAACAAACCATAGAGACAAAACTGAGAACTCCTTTATTTTGTCAACTTTCAAAGAGCTACTACAAACCATGTTGAATTTAGAGTTCCAAATTCATCTATCTATATAGGAGAGAACAGAGTGATACCTAAAAATAAAAACTGCTACTGTAAACGATCGCTTCAACCTAGAAGAACAAAATTTGGTGAGTCAAGTGGGATTTGTTTCCCAATCATAACCACCAAGTATCATCAAGATTGGGTGAAAAAATATTTGCTGGTATTTCGGAAACTCGTTATTTCTTTGAAGCTTGGCAACCCCTCTCAATGAAAGTGGTTTTCCACAGTCTGTGCCTAGGACTACTTGAAGAGGAAACAAACCATAGAGAAAAAACTGAGAACTCCTTTATTTTGTCAACTTTCAAAGAGTTACTACAAACCATGTTGGATTTAGAGTTCCAAATTCATCTATCTATATAGGAGTGAACAGAGTGAAACATAAAAATAAAAACTGCTACTGTAAACGTACGCTGCAACCAAGAAGAACAAAATTTCCTGAGCAAAGTGGAATTTGTGTACTTGTCATTACCACCACGTATCATCAACATTGGGTGAAAAAATATTTGCTGGTATTTAGGAAACTCGTAATTTCTTGGAAGCTTGGCAACCCCTTTCAATGAAAGTGCTTTTCCACAGTCTCTGCTTAGGGCTACATGAAGCGGAAACAAATCATAGAGACAAAACTGAGAACTCCTTTATTTTGTCAAGTTTCAAAGACTACTACAAACCATGTTGGATTTAGAGTTCCAAATTCATCTATCTATATAGGAGAGAACAGAGTGAAACCTAAAATAAAAACTGCTACGGTAAACGAACGCTTCAACCTAAGAGAACAAAATTAGGTGAGCCAAGTGGGATTTGTGTACTTTTCATAACCACCACATATCATCAACATTGGGTGAAAAAATATTTGCTGGTATTTCGGAAACTCGTAACTTATTGGAAGCTTGACAACCCCTTTCAATGAAACTGCTTTTCCACAACATCTGCTTAGGGCTACATGAAGTGGAAACAAATCATAGAGACAAAACTGAGAACTCCTTTATTTTGTCAACTTTCAAAGAGCTACTACAAACCATGTTGAATTTAGAGTTCCAAATTCATCTATCTATATAGGAGAGAACAGAGTGATACCTAAAAATAAAAACTCCTACTGTAAACGATCGCTTCAACCTAGAAGAACAAAATTTGGTGAGTCAAGTATGATTTGTTTCCCAATCATTACCACCAAGTATCATCAAGATTTGGTGAAAAAATATTTGCTGGTAGTTCGGAAACTCTTTATTTCTTAGAAGCTTGGCAACCCCTCTCAATGAAAGTGGTTTTCCACAGTCTTTGCCTAGGACTACTTGAAGAGGAAACAAACCATAGAGAAAAAACTGAGAACTCCTTTATTTTGTCAACTTTCAAAGAGTTACTACAAACCATGTTGGATTTAGAGTTCCAAATTTATCTATCTATATAGGAGTGAACAGAGTGAAACATAAAGATAAAAACTGCTACTGTAAACGAACGCTGCAACCTAGAAGAACAAAATTTGGTGAGCCAAGTGGAATTTGTGTACTTGTCATTACCACCAAGTATCATCAAGATTGGGTGAAAAAATATTGGCTGGTATTTCGGAAACTCGTTATTTCTTAAAAGCTTGGCAACCCCTCTCAATGAAAGAGTTTTACACAGTCTGTGCCTAGGGCGACTTAAAGAGGAAAAAATCATAGAGACAAAACTGAGAACTCCTTTATTTTGTCAAGTTTCAAAGAGCTACTACAAACCATGTTGGATTTAGAGTTCCAAATTTATCTATCAATACAGGAGAGAATAGATGGAAACCTAAAAATAAATACTGCTACTGTTAATGAACGCTTCAACCCAGAAGAAGAAAATTTGGTGAGCCAAGTGGGATTTGTGTACTGATCATTAACACCCAATATCATCACAATTGGGTGAAAAAATATTTGCAGGTATTTCGGAAACTCGTTATTTCTTGGATGCTTGGCACCCATTTCAATGAAAATGCTTTTCCACAGTCTGTGCCTAGGGCTACTTGAAGAGAAAACAAACCATAGAGACAAAACTGAGAAGTACTTTATTTTGTCAAGTTTTAAAGAGCTACTACATACCATGTTGGATTTAGAGTTACAAATTCATCTATCTACATAAGAAAGAACAGAGTGTAACATATATATAAAAACTGCTACTGTAGACGAACGCTTCAACCTAGAAGAACACAATTTGGTTGGCCAAGTGGGATTTGCGTACTGATCATTACCACCAAGTATCATCAAGATTGGGTGAAAAAATATTTGCTGGTAATTCGAAAACTCGTTATTTCTTAGAAGCTTGGCAACCCTCTCAATGAAAGTGCTTTTCCACACTCTGTACCTAGGGCTACTTGAAGAGGAAACAAACCATAGAGACAAAACTGAGAACTCCTTTATTTTCTCAAGTTTCAAAGAGCTACTACAAACCATGTTGGAATTAGACTTCCAAATTCATCTATCTATATAGGAGAGAACAGAGGGAAACCTAAATATAAAAACTGCTACTGTAAACGAACGCTTCAAACCAGAAGAACAAAAATTGGTGAGCCAAGTGGGATTTGTGTACTTGTCATTACCGAAACGTATCATCAAGATTGGGTGAAAAAATATTTGCTAGTATTTCGGAAACTCGTAATTTCTTGGAAGCTTGGCAAACCCCTTTCAATGAACGTGCTTTTCCAAAGTCTCTGCTTAGGGCTACTTGAAGAGGGAAAAAATAATAGAGACAAAACTGAGAACTACTTTTTTTTTGTCAAGTTTCAAAGAGCTACTACAAACCATATTGGATTTAGGGTTCCAAATTCATCTATCTATATAGAAGAGAACAGAGTGAAACCTAAATATAAAAACTGCTACTGTAGACGAACGCTTCAACCTAGAAGAACAAAATTTGGTGAGCCAAGTGGGATTTGTGTACTGATCATTACCACCAAGTGTCATCAAGATTGCGTGAAAAATATTTGCTGGTATTTCAGAAACTCGTTATTACTTAGAAGCTTGGCAACCCCACTCAATGAAAGTGCTTTTCCACAGACTGTTCCTAGAGGTACTTGAAGAGGAAACAAACCATAGAGACAAAACAGAGAACTCCTTTATTTTGTTTCAAAGAGCTACTACAAACTATGTTGGATTTAGAGTTCCAAATTCATCTATCTATAAAGGAGAGAACAGAGTGAAACCTAAATATAAAAACTGCTACTGTAGACGAATGCTTCAACCTAGAAGAACAACATTTGGTGAGCCAAGTGGGATTTGTGGACTTGTCAATACCACCACGTATCATCAAGATTGGGTGAAAAAATATTTGCTGGTATTTCGGAAACTCGTAATTTCTTGGAAGCTTGGCAACCCCTCTCAATGGGCTACTTGAAGCGGAAACAAATCATAGAGTCAAAACTGAGAACTCCTTTATTTTGTCAAGTTTCAAAGAGCTACTACAAACCATGTTGGATTTAGATTTCCAAATTCATCTATATAGGAAATACCAGACGGAAAACTAAAAATATAAACTGCTACTGTAAAAGAACGCTTCAACCTAGAAGAACAAAATTTGGTGATTCAAGTTGGGTTCTTGTACCAATCATTACCACCAAGTATCATCAAGATTGTGTGAAAAAATATTTGCTGGTATTTCGGAAACTCGTTATTTCTTAGAAGCTTGGCAACCCCTCTCAATGAAAGTGCTTTTCCACACTCTGTGCCTAGGACTACTTGAAGAGGAAACAAACCATAGAGACACAACTGACAACTCCTTTATTTTGTCAAGTTTCAAAAAGGTACTACAAACCATGTTGGATTTAGAGTTCCAAATTTATCTATCTATATAGGAGAGAACAGAGTGAAACCTAAATATAAAAACTGCTACTGTAAACGAACGCTTCAATCTAGAAGAACAAAATTTGGTGAACCAAGTGGGATTTGTGTACTGATCATTACCACAAAGTATCATCAAGATTGGGTGAAAAAATATTTGCTGGTATTTCGGAAACTCGTAATTTATTAGAAGCTTGGCAACCCCTTTCAATGGAAGTGCTTTTCCACAGTCCCTGTTTAGGGCTACATGAAGCGGAAACAAATCATAGAGACAAAATTGAAAACTCCTTTATTTTGTCAACTTTCAAAGAGCTACTACAAACCATGTTGAATTTAGAATTCCAAATACATCAATCTATATAGGAGAGAACAGAGTGAAACCTAAATATTAAAATTGCTACTGTAGACAAACGCTTCAAAGTAGAAGAACAAAATTTGGTGAGCCAAGTGGGATTTGTATTACAGATCATTACCACCAAGTATCATCGACATTGGGTGAAAAAATATTTGCTGGTATTTCGGAAACACCTTATTTCTTAGAAGATTGGCAACCCCTCTCAATGGAAGAGCTTTTCCACAGTCTGTGCCTAGGGCTACTTGAAGAAAAAGCAAATCATAGAGACAAAACTGAGAACTCCTTATTTTGTCAAGTTTCAAAGAGCTACTACAAACCATATTGGATTTAGAGTTCCAAATTCATCTATCTACATAGGAGAGAACAGAGTGAAACCTAAATATAAAAACTGCTACTGTAAACGAACGCTTCAACCTAGAAGAACAAAATTAGATGAGCCAAGTGGGATTAGTGTACTGATCATTACCACAAAGTATCATCAAGATTGGGTGAAAAAATATTTGCTGGTATTTCGGAAACTCGTAATTTATTAGAAGCTTGGCAACCCCTTTCAATGGAAGTGCTTTTCCACAGTCCCTGCTTAGGGCTACATGAAGCGGAAACAAATCATAGAGACAAAATTGAGAACTCCTTTATTTTGTCAACTTTCAAAGAGCTACTACAAACCATGTTGAATTTAGAATTCCAAATACATCAATCTATATAGGAGAGAACAGAGTGAAACCTAAATATTAAAATTGCTACTATAGACCAACGCTTCAAAGTAGAAGAACAAAATTTGGTGAGCCAAGTGGGATTTGTATTACAGATCATTACCACCAAGTATCATCGACATTGGGTGAAAAAATATTTGCTGGTATTTCGGAAACACCTTATTTCTTAGAAGATTGGCAACCCCTCTCAATGAAAGAGCTTTTCCACAGTCTGTGCCTAGGGCTACTTGAAGAGGAAGCAAATCATAGAGACAAAACTGAGAACTCCTTATTTTGTCAAGTTTCAAAGAGCTACTACAAACCATATTGGATTTAGAGTTCCAAATTCATCTATCTATATAGGAGAGAACAGAGTGAAACCTAAATATAAAAACTGCTACTGTAAACGAACGCTTCAACCTAGAAGAACAAAATTAGATGAGCCAAGTGGGATTTGTGTACTGATCATTACCACCAAGTATCATCAAGATTGGGTGAAAAAATATTTGCTGGTTTTTCAGAAACTCGTAATTTATTGAAAGCTTGGCAACCCCTTTCAATGAAAGTGCTTTTCCACAGTCTCTTCTTAGGGCTACATGAAGTGGAAACAATGCAGAGAGACAAAACTGAGAACTCCTTTATTTTGTCAAATTTCAAAGAGCTACTACAAACCATGTTGGATTTAGAGTTCCAAATTCATCTATCTATATAGGAGAGAACAGAGGGAAAACTAAAAATATAAACTCCTAATGAAAATGAACGCTTCTTCCTAGAAGAACAAAATTTGGTGAGTCAAGGGGGATTTGTGTACCAATCATTACCACCAAGTATCATCAAGATTGTTTGAAAAAATATTTGCTGATATTTCGGAAAATCCTTATTTCTTAGAAGCTTGGCAACCCCTCTCATTGAAAGTGCTTTTCCACAGTCTGTGCCTAGGGCTAATTGAAGAGGAAAAAAACCATAGAGAAAAAACAGAGAACTCATTTATTTTGTCAAGTTTCAAAGAGCTACTACAAACCATGTTGGATTTAGAGTTTCAAATTCATCTATCTATATAGGAGAGAACAGAGAGAAACCTAAATATAAAAACTGCTACTGTAAATGAACGCTTCAACCTAGAAGAACAAAATTTTTTGAGCCAAGTGGGATTTGTGTACTGATCATTACCACCAAGTATCATCAAGATTGGGTGGAAAAATATTTGCTGGTATTTCGGAAATTCGTTATTTCTTAAAAGCTTGGCAACCCCTCTCAATGAAATTGTTTTCCACAGTCTGTGCCTAGGGCGACTTAAAGAGGAAAGAAACCATAGAGACAAAACTGAGAACTCCTTTACTTTGTCAAGTTTCAAAGAGCTATTACACACCATGATGGTTTTAGAGTTCCAAATTCATCCATTTATGTAGGAGAGAACAGAGTGAAACCTAAAAATAAAAACTGCTACTGTAAACGTACGCTTCCACCAAGAAGAAGAAAATTTGGTGAGCCAAGTGGGATTTGTGGACTTGTCATTACCACCACGTATCATCAACATTGGGTGAAAAAATATTTTCTGCTATTTCGGAATCTCGTACTTTCTTAGAAGCTTTGCAACCCCTCTCAATTAAAGTGCTTTCCCACAGTCTCTGCTTAGGGCTACATGAAGCGGGAACAAATCATAGAGACAAAACTGAGAACTCCTTTATTTTGTCAAGTTTCAAAGAGCTAACACACCATGTTGGATTTAGAGTTCCAAATTCATCTATCTATGTAGGAGAGAACAGAGTGAAACCTAAGTATAAATACTGCTACTGTAGACGAACGCTTAAACCCAGAAGAACAAAATTTGGTGAGCCAAGTGGGATTTGTGTACTGATCATTACCAACAAGTATCATCAAGATTGGGTGAAAAAATATTTGCTGGTATTTCGGAAACTATTAATTTCTTGGAAGCTTGGCAACCCCTCTCAATGAAAGTGCTTTTCCACAGTCTGTGCCTAAGGGGACTTGAAGAGGAAACAAACCATAGAGACAAAACTGAGAACTCCTTTATTTTGTCAAGTTTCAAAGAGCTACTACAAACCATGTTGGATTTAGAGTTCCAAATTTATCTATCAATACAGGAGAGAATAGATGGAAACCTAAAAATAAATACTGCTACTGTTAATGAACGCTTCAACCCAGAAGAAGAAAATTTGTGAGCCAAGTGGGATTTGTGTACTGATCATTAACACCCAATATCATCACAATTGGGTGAAAAAATATTTGCAGGTATTTCGGAAACTCGTTATTTCTTGGATGCTTGGCACCCATTTCAATGAAAATGCTTTTCCACAGTCTGTGCCTAGGGCTACTTGAAGAGAAAACAAACCATAGAGACAAAACTGAGAAGTACTTTATTTTGTCAAGTTTTAAAGAGCTACTACATACCATGTTGGATTTAGAGTTACAAATTCATCTATCTACATAAGAAAGAACAGAGTGTAACATATATATAAAAACTGCTACTGTAGACGAACGCTTCAACCTAGAAGAACACAATTTGGTTGGCCAAGTGGGATTTGCGTACTGATCATTACCACCAAGTATCATCAAGATTGGGTGAAAAAATATTTGCTGGTAATTCGAAAACTCGTTATTTCTTAGAAGCTTGGCAACCCCTCTCAATGAAAGTGCTTTTCCACACTCTGTACCTAGGGCTACTTGAAGAGGAAACAAACCATAGAGACAAAACTGAGAACTCCTTTATTTTCTCAAGTTTCAAAGAGCTACTACAAACCATGTTGGAATTAGACTTCCAAATTCATCTATCTATATAGGAGAGAACAGAGGGAAACCTAAATATAAAACTGCTACTGTAAACGAACGCTTCAAACCAGAAGAACAAAATTTGGTGAGCCAAGTGGGATTTGTGTACTTGTCATTACCGAAACGTATCATCAAGATTGGGTGAAAAAATATTTGCTAGTATTTCGGAAACTCGTAATTTTCTTGGAAGCTTGGCAACCCCTTTCAATGAACGTGCTTTCCAAAGTCTCTGCTTAGGGCTACTTGAAGAGGGAAAAAATAATAGAGACAAAACTGAGAACTACTTTTTTTGTCAAGTTCAAAGAGCTACTACAAACCATATTGGATTTAGAGTTCCAAATTCATCTATCTATATAGGAGAGAACAGAGTGAAACCTAAATATAAAAACTGCTACTGTAGACGAACGCTTCAACCTAGAAGAACAAAATTTGGTGAGCCAAGTGGGATTTGTGTACTGATCATTACCACCAAGTGTCATCAAGATTGCGTGAAAAAATATTTGCTGGTATTTCAGAAACTCGTTATTACTTAGAAGCTTGGCAACCCCACTCAATGAAAGTGCTTTTCCACAGACTGTTCCTAGAGGTACTTGAAGAGGAAACAAACCATAGAGACAAAACAGAGAACTCCTTTATTTTGTTTCAAAGAGCTACTACAAACTATGTTGGATTTAGAGTTCCAAATTCATCTATCTATAAAGGAGAGAACAGAGTGAAACCTAATATAAAAACTGCTACTGTAGACGAATGCTTCAACCTAGAAGAACAACATTTGGTGAGCCAAGTGGGATTTGTGGACTTGTCAATACCACCACGTATCATCAGATTGGGTGAAAAAATATTTGCTGGTATTTCGGAAACTCGTAATTTCTTGGAAGCTTGGCAACCCCTCTCAATGGGCCTACTTGAAGCGGAAACAAATCATAGAGTCAAAACTGAGAACTCCTTTATTTTGTCAAGTTTCAAAGAGCTACTACAAACCATGTTGGATTTAGATTTCCAAATTCATCTATATAGGAAATACCAGACGGAAAACTAAAAATATAAACTGCTACTGTAAAAGAACGCTTCAACCTAGAAGAACAAAATTTGGTGATTCAAGTTGGGTTCTTGTACAATCATTACCACCAAGTATCATCAAGATTGTGTGAAAAATATTTGCTGGTATTTCGGAACTCGTTATTTCTTAGAAGCTGGCAACCCCTCTCAAATGAAAGTGCTTTTCCACACTCTGTGCCTAGGACTACTTGAAGAGGAAACAAACCATAGAGACACAACTGACAACTCCTTTATTTTGTCAAGTTTCAAAAAGGTACTACAAAACCATGTTGGATTTAGAGTTCCAAATTTATCTATCTATATAGGAGAGAACAGAGTGAAACCTAAATATAAAAACTGCTACTGTAAACGAACGCTTCAATCTAGAAGAACAAAATTTGGTGAACCAAGTGGGATTTGTGTACTGATCATTACCACAAAGTATCATCAAGATTGGGTGAAAAATATTTGCTGGTATTTCGGAAACTCGTAATTATTAGAAGCTTGGCAACCCCTTTCAATGTAAGTGCTTTCCACAGTCCCTGTTTAGGGGCTACATGAAGCGGAAACAAATCATAGAGACAAAATTGAAAACTCCTTTATTTTGTCAACTTTCAAAGAGCTACTACAAACCATGTTGAATTTAGAATTCCAAATACATCAATCTATATAGGAGAGAACAGAGTGAAACTAAATATTAAAATTGCTACTGTAGACAAACGCTTCAAAGTAGAAGAACAAAATTTGGTGAGCCAAGTGGGATTTGTATTACAGATCATTACCACCAAGTATCATCGACATTGGGTGAAAAAATATTTGCTGGTATTTCGGAAACACCTTATTTCTTAGAAGATTGGCAACCCCTCTCAATGGAAGAGCTTTTCACAGTCTGTGCCTAGGGCTACTTGAAGAAAAAGCAAATCATAGAGACAAAACTGAGAACTCCTTATTTTGTCAAGTTTCAAAGAGCTACTACAAACCATATTGGATTTAGAGTTCAAATTCATCTATCTACATAGGAGAGAACAGAGTGAAACCTAAATATAAAAACTGCTACTGTAAACGAACGCTTCAACCTAGAAGAACAAAATTAGATGAGCCAAGTGGGATTAGTGTACTGATCATTACCACAAAGTATCATCAAGATTGGGTGAAAAAATATTTGCTGGTATTTCGGAAACTCGTAATTTATTAGAAGCTTGGCAACCCCTTTCAATGGAAGTGCTTTTCCACAGTCCTGCTTAGGGCTACATGAAGCGGAAACAAATCATAGAGACAAAATTGAGAACTCCTTTATTTGTCAACTTCAAAGAGCTACTACAAACCATGTTTGAATTTAGAATTCCAAATACATCAATCTATATAGGAGAGAACAGAGTGAAACCTAAATATTAAAATTGCTACTATAGACCAACGCTTCAAAGTAGAAGAACAAAATTTGGTGAGCCAAGTGGGATTTGTATTACAGATCATTACCACCAAGTATCATCGACATTGGGTGAAAAAATATTTGCTGGTATTTCGGAAACACCTTATTTCTTAGAAGATTGGCAACCCCTCTCAATGAAAGAGCTTTTCCACAGTCTGTGCCTAGGGCTACTTGAGAGGAAGCAAATCATAGAGACAAAACTGAGAACTCCTTATTTTGTCAAGTTTCAAAGAGCTACTACAAACCATATTGGGATTTAGAGTTCCAAATTCATCTATCTATATAGGAGAGAAACAGAGTGAAACCTAAATATAAAAACTGCTACTGTAAACGAACGCTTCAACCTAGAAGAACAAAATTAGATGAGCCAAGTGGGATTTGTGTACTGATCATTACCACCAAGTATCATCAAGATTGGGTGAAAAAAATATTTGCTGGTTTTTCAGAAACTCGTAATTTATTGAAAGCTTGGCAACCCCTTTCAATGAAAGTGCTTTTCCACAGTCTCTTCTTAGGGCTACATGAAGTGGAAACAATGCAGAGAGACAAAACTGAGAACTCCATTATTTTGTCAAATTTCAAAGAGCTACTACAAACCATGTTGGATTTAGAGTTCCAAATTCATCTATCTATATAGGAGAGAACAGAGGGAAAACTAAAAATATAAACTCCTAATGAAAATGAACGCTTCTTCCTAGAAGAACAAAATTTGGTGAGTCAAGGGGGATTTGTGTACCAATCATTACCACCAAGTATCATCAAGATTGTTTGAAAAAATATTTGCTGGTATTTCAGAAACTCGTTATTTCTTAGAAGCTTGGCAACCCCACTCAATGAAAGTGCTTTTCCACAGACTGTTTCTAGGGGTACTGAAGCGGGAACAAATCATGGAGACAACCTGAGAACTCCTTTATTTTGTCAAGGTTCAAAGAGCTACTACAAACCATGTTGGATTTAGAGTTCCAAATTCATCTATCTATATAGGAGAGAACAGAGTGAAACCTAAAAATAAAACTGCAACTGAAACGAACGCTTCAACATAGAAGAACAAAATTTGGTGAGTCAAGTGGGATTTGTGTACCGATCGTAAACACCATGTATTATCAAGTTTGGGTGAAAAAATATTTGCTGGTATTTCGGAAACTCGTAATTTCTTGGAAGCTTGGTAATCCCTCTCAATGAAAGTGCGTATCCACCTTCAGTGCCTAGGGCTACTTGAAGAGGAAACAAACCATAGAGACAAAAGAGAGAACTTCTTTATTTTGTCAAGTTTCAAAGAGCCACTACAAACATGTTGGATTTAGAGTCGAAATTCATCTATCTATATAGCAGAGAACAGAGTGAAACCTAAACCTAAAACTGCTACTGTAGACGAACGCTTCAACCAAGAAGAACAAAATTTGGTGATCCAAGTGTGATTTGTGAACTGATCATTACCACCAAGTATCATCAAGATTGGGTGAAAAAATATTTGCTGGTATTTCGGAAACTCGTAATTTGTTGGAACCTTGGCAACCCCTCTCAAGGAAAGTGCTTTTCCAGAGTCACTGCTTAGGGCTACTTGAAGCGGAAACAAATCATAGAGACAAAACTGAGAACTCCTTTATTTTGTCAAGTTTCAAAGAGCTACTACAAACCATGTTGGATTTAGAGTTCCAAATTCATCTCTCTATATAGGAGAGAACAGAGTGAAACCTAAATATAAAAATTGCTGCTGTAGACGAACGCTTCAACCTAGAAGAACAAAATTTGTTGAGCCAAGTGGGATTTGTGTACTAATCATCACCAGCAAGCATCATCAAGATTGGGTGGAAAAATATGCTGGTATTTCGAAACTCTTTATTTCTTAGAAGCTTGGCAACCCTCTCAATGAAAGTGCTTTTCCACAGTCTGTGCCTAGGGGCTACTTGAAAGAGAAAACAAACCATAGAGACAAAACTGAGAACTCCTTTATTTTATCAAGTTTCAAAAAGCTACTACAAACCATATTGAATTTAGAGTTCCAAATTCATCTATCCGTATAGGAGAGAACAGAGTGAAACCTAAATATAAAAACTGCTACGGTAGACGAACGCTTCAACCTAGAAGAACAAAATTTGGTGAGCCAAGTGGGATTTGTGTACTGATCATTACCACCAAGTGTCATCAAGATTGCGTGAAAAAATATTTGCTGGTATTTCAGAAACTCGTTATTTCTTAGAAGCTTGGCAACCCCACTCAATGAAAGTGCTTTTCCACAGACTGTTCCTAGGGGTACTTGAAGAGGAAACAAACCATAGAGACAAAACAGAAAACTCCTTTATTTTGTCAAGTTTCAAAGAGCTACTACAAACTATGTTGGATTTAGAGTTCCAAATTCATCTATCTATATAGGAGAGAACAGAGTGAAACTAAATATAAAAATTGCTACTGTAGACGAACGCTTCAACCTAGAAGAACAAAATTTGATGAGCCAAGTGGGATTTGTGGACTTGTCAATACCACCACGTATCATCAAGATTGGGTGAAAAAATATTTGCTGGTATTTCGGAAACTCGTAATTTCTTGGAAGCTTGGCAACCCCTCTCAATGAAAGTGCTTTTCCACAGTCTCTGCTTAGGGCTACTTGAAGCGGAAACAATTCATAGAGTCAAAACTGAGAACTCTTTTATTTTGTCAAGTTTCAAAGAGCTACTACAAACCATATTGGATTTAGAGTTCCAAATTCATCTATCTATATAGCAGAGAACAGAGTGAAACCTAAATATAAAAACTGCTACTGTAGACGAACGCTTCAACCTAGAAGAACAAAATTTGGGGAGCCAAGTGGGATTTGTGTACCGATCTTCACCACCAAGTATCACCAAGATTCCGTGAATAAATATTTGCTGGTAATTCGAAACTCGTTATTTCTTAGAAGCTTGGCAACCCCTCTCAATGAAAGTGCTTTTCCACAGTCTTTGCCTAGGGCTACTTGAAGAGGAAACAAACCATTGTGACAAAACTGAGAACTCCTTTATTTTATCAAGTTTCAAAAAGCTACTACAAACCATTTTGAATTTAGAGTTCCAAATTCATCTATCCGTATAGGAGAGAACAGAGTGAAACCTAAATATAAAAACTGCTACGGTAGACGAACGCTTCAACTAGAAGAACAAAATTGGTGAGCCAAGTGGGATTTGTGTACTGATCATTACCACCAAGTGTCATCAAGATTGCGTAAAAAAATATTTGCTGGAATTTCGGAAACTTGTTATTTCTTAGAAGCTTGGCATCTCACTCAATGAAAGTGCTTTTTCCACAGTCTGTTCCTAGGGGTACTAGAAAAGGAAACAAACCATAGAGAGAAAACTGAGAACTCCATTATTTTTTTCATGTTTCAAAGAGCTACTACAAACCATGTTGGATTTAGAGATCCAAATTCATCTATCTATATAGGAGAGAACAGAGTGAAACCTAAATATAAAAATTGCTACTGTAGACGAACGCTTCAACCTAGAAGAAAAAAATTTGGTGAGCCAAGTGGGATTTGTGGACTGATCATCACCACCAAGTATCATCAAGATTGGGTGAAAAAATATTTGCTGGCATTTCGGAAACTCGTTATTTCTTAGAAGCTTGGCAACCCCTCTCAATGAATTGCTTTTCCACAGTCTGTGCCTAGGGCTACTTGAAGAGGAATCAAATCATAGAGACAAAACTGAGAACTCCTTTATTTTGTCAAGTTTCAAAGAGCTACTACAAACCGTATTTGATTTAGAGTTCCAAATTCATCTATCTATATAGGAGAGAACAGAGTGAAACCTAAATATAAAAACTGCTACTGTAGACGAACGCTTCAACCTAGAAGAACAAAATTTGGTGAGCCGAGTTGGATTTGTGTACCGATCTTCACACAAGTATCATCAAGATTGGGTGAATAAATATTTGCTGGTAATTCGGAAACTCGTTATTTCTTTGAAGCTTGGCAACCCCTCTCAATGAGAGTGCTTTTCCACAGTCTCTGCTTAGGGCTACTTGAAGCGGAAACAAATCATAGAGACAAAACTGAGAACTCCTTTCTTTTGTCAAGGTTCAAAGAACTACTACAAACCATGTTGGATTTAGAGTTCCAAATTCATCTATCTATTATAGAGAGAACAGAGTGAACTTAAAAATAAAAACTGCAACTGAAAACGAACGCTTCAACATAGAAGAACAAAATTTGGTGAGTCAAGTGGGATTTGTGTACCGATCGTAAACACCATGTATCATCAAGTTTGGGTGAAAAATATTTGCTGGTATTTCGGAAACTCGTAATTTCTTGGAAGCTTGGTAACCCTCTCATGAAAGTGCGTATCCACCGTCTGTGCCTAGGGCTACTTGAAGAGGAACAAACCATAGAGACAAAACAGAGAACTCCTTTATTTTGTCAAGTTTCAAAGAGCCACTACAAACCATGTTGGATTTAGAGTTCGAAATTCATCTACCTATATAGCAGAGAACAGAGTGAAACCCTAAACATAAAAACTGCTACTGTAGACGAACGCTTCAACCAAGAACAACAAAATTTGGTGATCCAAGTGTGATTTGTGAACTGATCATTACCACCAAGTATCATCAAGATTGGGTGAAAAATATTTGCTGGTATTTCGGAAACTGGTTATTTCTTAGAAGCTAGGCAACCCCTCTCAATTAAAGTGCTTTTCCACACTCTGTACCTAGGGCTACTTGAAGAGGAAACAAACCATAGAGACAAAACTGAGAACTCCTTTATTTTCTCAAAGTTTCAAAGAGCTACTACAAGCCATGTTGGATTTAGACTTCCAAATTCATCTATCTATATAGGAGAGAACAGAGGGAAACTTAAATATAAAAACTGCTACTGTAAACGAACGCTTCAAGCTAGAAGAACAAAATTTGGTAAGCCAAGTGGGATTTGTGTACTTGTCATTACCGAAACGTATCATCAAGATTGGGTGAAAAAATATTTGCTAGTATTTCGGAAACTCGTAATTTCTTGGAAGCTTGGCAACCCCTTTCAATGAAAGTGCTTTTCCAAAGTCTCTGCTTAGGGCTAGTTTAAGAGGAAAAAAATAATAGAGACAAAACTGAGAACTCTTTATTTTGTCAAGTTTCAAAGAGCCACTGCAAACCATATTTGATTTAGAGTTCCAAATTCATCTATCTAGATAGGAGAGAACAGAGTGAAACCTAAATATAAAAACTGCTACTGTAGACGAACACCTCAACATAGAAAAACAAAAATTGGTGAGCCAAGTGATATTTGTGGACAGATCATCACCACCAACTATCATCAAGATTGGGTGAAAAAATATTTGCTGGTATTTCAGAAAACTCATTATTTCTTAGAATATTGGCAACCCCTCTCCATGAAAATGCTTTACCACAGTCTGTGCCTAAGGCTACTTGAAGAGGAAACAAACAATAGAGACAAAACTGAGAACTCTTTTATTTTGACAAGTTTCAATAAGCTACTACAAACCATGTTGGATTTAGAGTTCCAAATTCATCTATCTATATAGCAGAGAACAGAGTGAAACCTAAAAATAAAAACTGCTACTGAAGATGAACGCTTAAACCTAGAAGAACAAAATTTGGTGAACAAGTGGCATTGTGTACTGATCATTACGACCAAGTATCATCAAGAATGGGTGAAAAAATATTTGCTGGTATTTCGGAAACTCGTAATTTCTTAGAAGCTTGGCAACCGCTCTCAATGAAAGTGCTTTTCCACAGTCTGTGTCTAGGACTACTTGAAGAGAAAACAAATCATAAAGACAAAACTGAGAACTACTTTATTTTGTCAAGTTTCAAAGAGCTACTGCAAACCATGTTGAATTTAGGTTTCAAATTCATCTATCTATTTAGGAGACAACAGAGTGAAACCGAAATATAAAAACTGGGAACTGTAGAGGAACGCTTCAACTAGAAGAACAAAATTTGGTGAGCCAAGTGGGATTTGTTTACCGATCATCACCACCAAGTATCATCAATATTGGGTGAAAAACTATTTGCTGGTATTCGGAAACTCCTTATTTCTTAGAAGCTTGGCAACCCTTCTCAATGAAAGTGCTTTTCCACAGACTGTGCCTAGGACTACTAAAAGAGGAAACAAAACATAGAGACAAAACTGAGAACTACTTTATTTTGTCAAGTTTCAAAGAGCTACTGCAATCTATATTGGATTTAGAGTTCCAAATTCATATATCTATATAGGAGAGAACAGAGTGAAACCTAAATATAAAATCTGCTACTATAGACGAACGCTTCAACCTAGAAGAACAAAATTTGGTGAGCCAAGTTGGATTTGTGGACCACTCATCACCACCAAGTATCATCAAGATTGGGTGAAAAAATATTTGCTGGTATTTGAGAACTCGTTATTTCTTAGAAGCTTGGCAACCCCTCTTAATGAAAGTGTTTTTCCACAGTCTGTGTCTAGGGCTACTTGAAGAGGAAACAAACCATAGTGACAAAACTGAGAACTCTTTTATTTTTGACAAGTTTCAAAGAGCTACTACAAACAATGTTGGATTTTAGAGTTCCAAATTCATCTATCTATATAGAAGAGAACAGGAGTGAAACCTAAAAATAAAAATTGCTACTGTAGACGAACGCTAAAACCTAGAAGAACAAAATTTGGTGAGCCAAGTGGGATTTGTGTACTTGTCATTACCACCAATTATCATCAAGATTGGGTGAAAAATATTTCCTGGTATTTCGGAAACTCGTATTTCTTAGAAGCTTGGCAACCCCTCTCAATGAAAGTGCTTTTCACAGTCTGTGCCTAGGGCCTACTTGAAGAGGAAACAAACCATAGAGACAAAACTGAGAACTCCTTTTTTTGTCAAGTTTCAAAGAGCCACTACAAACCATGTTGGATTTAGAGTTCCAAATTCATCTATCTATATAGCAGAGAACAGTGTGAAACCTAAAATTAAAAACTGCTACTGAAGACGAACGCTTCAACCTAGAAGAAAAAAATTTGGTGAACCAAGTGGCATTGTGTACTGATCATTACGACCAAGTGTCATCAAGATTGGGTGAAAAAATATTTGCTGGTATTTCGGAAACTATTAATTTATTGGAAGCTTGGCAACCCCTCTCAATGAAAGTGCTTTTTTACAGTCTGTGCCTAGGACTACTTGAAGAGGAAACAAACATAGAGACAAAACTGAGAACTCCTTTATTTTGTCAAGTTTCAAAGAGCCACTGCAAACCATATTTGATTTAGAGTTCCAAATTCATCTATCTATATAGGAGAGAACAGAGTGAAACCTAAATATAAAAACTGCTACTGTAGACGAACACTTCAACCTAGAAAAACAAAATTGGTGAGCCAAGTGTTATTTGTGGACAGATCATCACCACCAACTATCATCAAGATTGGGTGAAAAATATTTGCTGGTATTTCAGAAACTCATTATTTCTTAGAATATTGGCAACCCCTCTCCATGAAAATGCTTTTCAAAGTCTGTGCCTAAGGCTACTTGAAGAGGAAACAAACAATAGAGACAAAACTGAGAACTCTTTAATTTGACAAGTTTCAAAAAGCTACTACAAACTTTGTTGGATTTAGAGTTCCAAATTCATCTATCTATATAGCAGAGAACAGAGTGAAACCTAAAAATAAAAACTGCTACTGAAGACGAACGCTTAAACCTAGAAGAACAAAATTTGGTGAACCAAGTGGCATTGTGTACTGATCATTACGACCAAGTATCATCAAGAATGGGTGAAAAAATATTTGCTGGTATTTCGGAAACTCGTAATTTCTTGGAAGGTTGGCAACCCCTCTCAATGAAAGTGCTTTTCACAGTCAGTGCTAGGGCTACTTAAAGAGGAAACAATCCATAGAGACAAAACTGAGACCTCCTTTATTTTGTCAAGTTTCAAAGAGCTACTACAAACCATGTTGGATTTAGAGTTCCAAATTCATCTATCTATATAGCAGAGAACAGAGTGAAACCTAAAAATAAAACTGCTACTGTAAACGAATGCTTCAAACTAGAAGAACAAAATTTGGTGAGCCAAGTGGGATTTGTGTACTGATCATTACCACCAAGTATCATCAAGATTGGGTGAAAAAAATACTTGCTGGTATTTCAGAAACTCTTTATTTCTTAGAAGCTTGGCAACCCCTCTCAATGAAAGTGCTTTCCACAGTCTGTGCCTAGGACTACTTGAAGAGGAACAAAACATAGAGACAAAACTGAGAACTACTTTATTTTGTCAAGTTTCAAAGAGCTACTGCAAACCATGTTGGATTTAGAGTTGCAAATTCATCTATCTATTTAGAAGAGAACAGATTGAAACCTAAATATAAAACTGGAACTGTAGACGAACGCTTCAACCTAGAAGAACAAAATTTGGTGAGCCAAGTGGGATTTGTGTACCGATCATCACCAACAAGTATCATCAATATTGGGTGAAAAACTATTTGCTGGTATTTCGGAAATTCGTTATTTCTTAGAAGCTTGGCAACCGCTCTCAATGAAAGTGCTTTTCCACAGTCTGTGCCTAGGGCTATTGAAGAGGAAACAAACCATAGAGATAAAACTGAGAACTCCTTTATTTTGTCAAGTTTCAAAGAGCTTCTACAAACCATGTTGGATTTAGAGTTCCAAATTCATCTATCTATATAGCAGAGATCACAGTGAAACCTAAAAATAAAAACTGCTACTGAAGACGAACGCTTCAACCTAGAAAGAACAAAATTTGGTGAACAAAGTGGCATTGTGTACTGATCATTACGACCAAGTATCATCAAGATTGGTGAAAAAATATTTGCTGGTATTTCGGAAACTCGTAATTTCTTGGAAGGTTGGCAACCCCTCTCAATGAAGTGCTTTTCCACAGTCAGTGCCTAGGGCTACTTAAAGAGGAAACAATCCATAGAGACAAAACTGAGACCTCCTTTATTTTGTCAAGTTTCAAAGAGCTACTACAAACCATGTTGGATTTAGAGTTCCAAATTCATCTATCTATATAGCAGAGAACAGAGTGAAACCTAAAAATAAAACGGCTACTGTAAAAGAATGCTTCAAACTAGAAGAAAAAAATTTGGTGAGCCAAGTGGGATTTGTGTACTGATCATTACCACCAAGTATCATCAAGATTGGGTGAAAAAATACTTGCTGGTATTTCAGAAACTCTTTATTTCTTAAAAGCTTGGCAACCCCTCTCAATGAAAGTGCTATTCCACAGTGTGTGCCTAGGACTACTTGAAGAGGAACAAAACATAGAGACAAAACTGAGAACTACTTTTTTGTCAAGTTTCAAAGAGCTACTGCAAACCATGTTGGATTTAGAGTTCCAAATCATCTATCTATTAGAAGAGAACAGATTGAAACCTAATATAAAAACTGGAACTGTAGACGAACGCTTCAACCTAGAAGAAGAACAAAATTTGGTGAGCCAAGTGGGATTGTGTACTGATCATTACCACCAAGTATCATCAAGATTCGGTGAAAAATATTTGCTGGTATTTCGGAAACTCGTTATTTCTTAGAAGCTTGGAAACCCCTCTCAATGAAAGTGCTTTTCCACAGTCTGTGTCTAGGACTACTTGAAGAGAAAACAAATCATAAAGACAAAACTGAGAACTACTTTATTTTGTCAAGTTTCAAAGAGCTACTGCAAACCATGTTGGATTTAGTGTTCCAAATTCATCTATCTATATTGGAGAGAACAGGAGGGAAACCTAAATATAAAAACTGCTACTGTAGACGAACGCTTCAACCTAGAAAAACAAATTTGGTGAGCCAAGTGGGATTTGTTTACCGATCATCACCACCAAGTTTAATCAATATTGGGTGAAAAAATAATTTTGCTGGTATTTCGGAAACTCATTATTTCTTAGAAGCTTGGCAACCGCTCTCAATGAAAGTGCTTTTCCACAGTCTGTGCCTAGGGCTACTTGAAGAGGAAACAAACCACAGAGACAAAACTGAGAACTCTTTTATTTTGTCAAGTTTCAAATAGCTACTACAAACCATGTTGAATTTAGAGTTCCAAATTCATCTATCTATTTAGGAGACAACAGAGTGAAACCGAATATAAAAACTGGAACTGTAGAGGAACGCTTCAACCTAGAAGAACAAAATTTGGTGAGCCAAGAGGGATTTGTGTACCGATCATCACCACCAAGTATCATCAATATTGGGTGAAAAACTATTGCTGGTATTTCGGGAACTCCTTATTTCTTAGAAGATTGGCAACCCTTCTCAATGAAAGTGCTTTCACAGACTGTGCCTAGGACTACTAAAAGGGAGGAAACAAAACATAGAGACAAAACTGAGAACTACTTTATTTTGTCAAGGTTTCAAAAGAGACAAAACTGAGAACTACTTTATTTTGTCAAGTTTCAAAGAGCTACTGCAATCCATATTGGATTTAGAGTTCCAAATTCATATATCTATATAGGAGAGAACAGAGTGAAACCTAAATATAAAATCTGCTACTATAGACGAACGCTTCAACCTGGAAGAACAAAATTTGGTGAGCCAAGTTGGATTTGTGGAACACTCATCACCACCAAGTATCATCAAGATTGGGTGAAAAAATATTTGCTGGTATTTGAGAAACTCGTTATTTCTTAGAAGCTTGGCAACCCTTCTCAATGAAAGTGCTTTTCCACAGACTGTGCCTAGGGCTACTTGAAGAGGAAACAAACCATAGTGACAAAACTGAGAACTCTTTTATTTTGACAAGTTTCAAAGAGCTACTACAAACAATGTTGGATTTAGAGTTCCAAATTCATCTATCTATATAGAAGAGAACAGAGTGAAACCTAAAAATAAAAATTGCTACTGTAGACGAACGCTAAAACCTAGAAGAACAAAATTTGGTGAGCCAAGTGGGATTTGTGTACTTGTCATTACCACCAATTATCATCAAGATTGGGTGAAAAAATATTTCCTGGTATTTCGGAAACTCGTTATTTCTTAGAAGCTTGGCAACCCCTCTCAATGAAAGTGCTTTTCCACAGTCTGTGCCTAGGGCTACTTGAAGAGGAAACAAACCATAGAGACAAAACTGAGAACTCCTTTATTTTGTCAAGTTTCAAAGAGCCACTACAAACCATGTTGGATTTAGAGTTCCAAATTCATCTATCTATATAGCAGAGAACAGAGTGAAACCTAAAAATAAAAACTGCTACTGAAGCCGAACGCTTCAACCTAGAAGAACAAAATTTGGTGAACCAAGTGGCATTGTGTACTGATCATTACGACCAAGTATCATCAAGATTGGGTGAAAAAATATTTGCTGGTATTTCGGAAACTCGTAATTTCTTGGAAGGTTGGCAACCCCTCTCATTGAAAGCGCTTTTCCACAGACAGTGCCTAGGGCTACTTAAAGTGGAAACAATCCATGGAGACAAAACTGAGACCTCCTTTATTTTGTCAAGTTTGAAAGAGCTACTACAAACCATGTTGGATTTAGAGTTCTAAATTCATCTATCTATATAGCAGAGAACAGAGTGTAACCTAAAAATAAAAACTGCTACCGTAAACGAATGCTTCAAACTAGAAGAACAAAATTTGTTGAGCCAAGTTGGATTTGTGGACCAC